>NC_062545.1:184527882-184830912 GCF_016906955.1 Phacochoerus africanus | reverse complement strand
CCATTCTGATAGATGTGTAGTGGTATATAATCTGAATTTCCGTGACTATATGTGATCCATTTTGAAATTTTTGTGACGGATGTATGATCTTGATTCATTTTTTTGCTGTGGATGTCCAGTTGTTACAGCACAGTTTATTAAAAAATTATCTTTTCTCCATTGTGTTGCCTGTGCTTCTTTGTCAAAGATCAGTTGACTGTATTTATGTAGATCTCTTTCTGGGCTCTGTATTCTGTTCCATTGATCTATTTGCTGTTATCTGTTGATGTCACCTTGTCTTAATTACTATAGCTTTTTGCAGTAAGAGTTGAAGTCACTTAGTATCAGTCCTCCAAATTTGCTCTTGTTCTTCAGTATTGTTTTGGGTATTCTGGGTCTTTTGCCTTTCTATATAAACTTTAGAATTAATTTGTCAATACCTGTGAAATAATTTGCTGAGGTTTTGATCGGGATTGCATTGAATCTATAGATCAAGTTGTGGTGAACTGAAATCCTGACAGATCAGGTCTTCCTGTCCTTCAACATGGAGCATCTCTTCACTTTTCTTTCCTTTCCTTCTTTCTATTTATTCTAGCTGGATTTCGTAGATTCTACAATCTGTAGGCGCTGATGTTTTCCACCAAACTAGAAGATTTTCCAACCATTGTTTCTTTGGTTTTCTTTTTAACAGTCACACCTGTGGCATACGGAAGTTCCTGGACTGGGGCTGAACTGGAGCTGCAGCTGAGGCCTATGCCATAGCCACAGCAGCACTGGACCCAAGCCACATCTGCAACCTGTGCCACACCTTGCAGCAGCACAGGATCCTTAACCCACTGAACAAGGCCAGGGGTTGAACCTGTATCCTCATAGAGACAATGTTGGGTCTTTAACCCACTAAGACGCAATGGAACTCCTGTTTCTTCAGATTTTATTCTACTCCATACTCTTCCTTCTCCACTACTAGGACTCAAATTATACCTATATATTAATTTCAGATACATACTTTTTATTTATTTTTTATTTTTTAAAATTTTATTTTTTGCTTTTTAGGGCTGCACTCTCGACATATGGAAGTTTCCAGGCTAGGGGTCTATTTGGAGCTACAGATGCCAGCCTACACCACAGCCACAGCAATGCTGGATCCTTAACCCACTGAGTGAGGCCAGGGATCCAACTCCCGTCCTCATGGATCCTAATCGGGTTTGTTAACCGCTGAGCCATGAAGGGAACTCCCAGATACATACTTTTTATTTCTGATATATCTAGGTAGTGTATTTCTTTGCTGATACTCCCGCACGTGTTTACTCAATATATTAATGTTATCCCATGCATCTTTAAATATATTTACAATAGCTGTTTTAAGGACCTTACATTCTAATTCCAATATTTGAGACTTTGTGAATTCTGCTTTTATTGACTTTTCCTTTTCTTGATTATGGGTCTCATTTTTCTGCTTCACATGTCTAATATTTTAAATATTATTCTTAAATGTTATAAGGGATTTATACAGAATCTGGAATTTTTTTTTTTTCATCCCATTTAATGGCTTACTGTAGGATCTCTGTTCCCAGTCCAGGGATTGAACCTCTGCCACAGAGATGAAAGTGCTGAATCCTAACCACTAGACCAGCAGTGAATTCCCTCTCCACTTATTTCTTTCTTTGATTTCTTTCATCACAGTTTTGTAGTTCTCCTTATATATTGCGCCTACTTTGTTATATTTACACCTAAGTATTTCACTTTTTGGTGCTAATGTAAGTAGTATTGTGTTTTACATTTCAAATTCCACATGTTCACTGCTAGAAAGCAATTTCTTTTTCTATATTAACCTTGTGTCCTAAAACCTTGCTATAATTGTTTGTTTTAGGAGTGTTTGTCAGTTCTTTTGGATTTTCTACAGAGATGGTCATGTTATCTGTAAACAAAGACAGTTTTCTTCCTTCCCAATCTGTACACCTTTTCTTTTTCTCTTTTTATTGCATAAGCTAGGACTTCTAGCACAGTAATGAAAAGCAGTGATAAGAAAGGACATCCTTGGAGTTCCCGTTGTGGCTCAGCAGGTTAAGACCTTGATGTTGCCTCTGTGAGATGTGAATTTAATTCCTGGCCTTGCTCACTGGATTAAGGATATGACTGTTGCCAAAAGCTGCACTGTAGGTTGCAGATTTGGCTGCATCTATGGCATGTGGAAGTTCCCGGGCCAGGAACTTCGACCTGAGCCGTTGCAGTGACAATGCTGGATCTTTAACCTGCTGCACCACAAGAGAACTCCAAGAATTCTTAACACAAGGAAAATAATTTTTTTGGTATCTTTATGAGATAATGGATGTTAACTAAAATCTGTGTGGTAATCATTTCACAATATAAATCAAGTCATTATGCTATCTATACACCTTAAATTTAAAGTGTTATATGTCAGCTATACCTCAATAAAACTAAAAAAAAAGTTTGGTGGAATTCATCAGTGAACCCATCTGGCCATTTCTGTTTTTAAATATTATTATTTATTGATTCAATTTCTTTAACAGATATAGGCCTATTCAGATTGTCTATTTCTTTTGTGAGTTTTGGCAGATTGGGAACTTCCATGTGCTGTGGGCTCAGCCCTAAAAAGACAACCAAAAAACAAAACAAAAAACCCCATAAAACTTTAATTTTTTCTTCATTATTTGTATGCTTCTCTATCCTTTCTTAAACATTTAGAGTGCATTTATAATAGCTTTTTTAATATGTTTGGTTACTGATTATATCATTGTAGTTATTTCTGCTTCTGTTTTTTTTTAACTGCTTTCTCCTGGTGATAGGTCATATTTTCCTGCCTCTTTCATGTCTGGTAATTTTTGATTGAATGTTAGAGTCTATTCATTTGATTTTATTTTTCAGTCTTTTTTTTTTAGGGTCCGCAGCATGGTATATGAAATTTCCAGGCTAGGGGTCAAATCAGAGCTGTAGCCGCTGGCCTATGCCACAGCCACAGCAACACAGGATCTACATCTGTGATGTACACTACAGCTCACGGCAACACAGGATCCTTAACCTGCTGAGTGAGGCCAGGGATCGAACCTGCATCCTCATGGATACTAGTTGGGATCATTGTTGATGAGTCATGATAGGAATTCCTAGAGGAGTCTATTAATTTTACATTGTTGGTAACTGGATTTCTTTTTGTATTTTTTAAAGTAGTGTTGGCTTTTTTTTTTCCTCCCTGGTCAACAGTCAAATTACTTAGAATGGGAACCTTTTGGTACCTGCTTTTAAGCTCCATAAGAGCATGTTAGGAGCCACCATTAGCCATGGGCTAATTTCCTTTTGGGCATTCTTAATACCCTGTATATTAGACTTTCCTTTCAGTAATGCACAGACCAGTATTCAGCCAGACCCCAGCAGATAGCCTCAGATCTCCAGAGCACTCCCTCTCTCTCTTTCTCTGGAACTCTCTTCTCCCTGGTACTGTGACCTACAAATTACAGCTATCTGGGCCTCCCTGGATTCAATCTCAGATATCTCAGCTCAGCAAGACCTGACTCTGTTTGTTCCCTCCCTACCCTGAACTACTGCTGGACAGTAATCTGCTGTATTCAAAGGGCTCATTCTGTTGTTTCTCTAATCTCCTGTGCTTCTTGTTGTCTAACATCTGAAAACCTTTTTCTTTTCCTTTCTTACTGTTTAAAGTGGGGGTGAGGTGGGGGGTGCCTAAATCAGATTCTTGTTGAGACTGTTTTTTTTTGTCTTTTGTTTTTTTTGTTGTTGTTGTTGTTGTTATTTCTTGGGCCGCTCCTGCGGCATATGGAGGTTCCCAGGCTAGGGGTTGAATCGGAGCTGTAGCCACCGGCCTACGCCAGAGCCACAGCAACACGGGATCTGAGCCGTGTCTGCAACCTACACCACAGCTCACGGCAACGCCGGATCGTTAACCCACTGAGCAAGGGCAGGGACCGAACCCGCAACCTCATGGTTCCTAGTCGGATTCGTTAACCACTGCGCCACAACGGGAACTCCTGAGACTGTTCTTAATTTATCCTCTTTTTTTTTTTTCCTAGCCATCTATTTTTTCTAGAAAGCCATCATTTGCTCATTGAAACATTATTTATAACAAAACCATTTCTTTCACAGAAATTTCAAATTGAACATGTTCGAGACTGATCTCAAGGTATTCCTTTCCAAACCTGTGTTTCCTCTTCCCCACTCTGCTCCTCAGAAGTAAGTCTCCATATCATGAAGGCACTGTTCCAGATAGACATGCCAGAAACTTAGGAGTCATCTTTAGCACCATTGTCTTCCTTAGTACACATTTCATTAGTCACCTAAAAGTGTTAATTTTGCCTTCAAGATCTTGAATCTTTTCACATCTTTCCATTTCTGCCATCCTTACTGCTCTAATAGGCCACACCACCACCATCTCTCTCCTAGGTTGTTCCAGCAGCTTCTTAAATGGTCTCCTTTATCTATTATTATTCCTTCCAATTCATTCTTTATGCAATAAGCAGAAAGATTTTAGAATTACTTTTTAATTAAAGCCATAGATACGGAGTTAAAAAAGCATATAACATAAAACCACTTTTCTGCCCTATTTCTCCCTAGCCCCTATACACAACCCTACCACTTTCTACTTTTTACTGTTTCTGACTTTTAGTTCCATAATTTAAATATGTGCTTATACTGTTATTTCTTGGTTTATCTATTTTAGATATCTGTTTACTTGTTTTTATTCAACATTTTCTTTTCCTCTTTATTATAACTGTTACAGTTTTTTACTAAATTGGTATCATTGTTTATGTTATTTTAACAAGGTAAATATTTTTACCTGCTAAATGAAAAGTGTATACTTTTATGTTTCCCATCTTATATTCCTTATTTCATTTGTCTAATTTTTAACCTGCTCTGTTGTTGATCCTTCTACCTTCTTGATTCTCTAGTTTTCATGATCAAATACATTATCTGATGATAATCTCTTCCCTCCCTCCTTTTTCTTTTTTCCTAAACACACTCTGAAGTCCCTCCATGCTCCTGCCCCAATCTGAAATACATTGCTTCCAGGTCAAAGTATACAATCATAGCCCCAAAACTTCCCTTCACCAATGTCCAAAGAAAATGCCTTCTCTCTCAATGCACATGCAGAAATGCAAATGAGGAGTTCCTGTTGTGGCTCAGCAGAAATGAATCTCACTGGGAACCATGAGGTTGTGGGTTCAATCCCTGGCCTCGCTCAGTGGGTTAAGGATCTGGTGTTGCTGTGAGCTGTGGTGTAGGTCAAAGACGTGGTTCAGATCTGGCATTGTTGTGACTGTGGTGTAGGCTGGCAGCTGTAGCTCTGATTCAACCCCTAGCCTGGGAACCTCCATATGCTGCGAGTGCAGCCCTTAAAAAAAAAAAAAAAAAGGCAAATGATCCTTGCATTTTCCTCAGTGTTGATTTGTGCTTTTATTTTGGTGGACTATATTTTCTTTATTTAATGATTTTTATTTTTTTCCATAATAGCTGGTTTACAGTGTTCAATCAATTTCCTATTGTACAGCAAGGTGACCCAGTCACACATACACATATACATTCCTTTTTCTCACATTATCATGCTCCATCATAAGTGACTAGATACAGTTCCCAGTGCTATACAGCAGGATCTCATTGCTTATCTATTCCAAAGGCAATAGTTTGCGTCTCTTAACACCAAATTCCCAGTCCATCCTACTCCCTTCCCTCCCCCTTGGCAACCACAAGTCTGTTCTCCATGTCCATGATTTTCTTTTCGGTGGAAAGGTTCATTTATGCCATATATTAGACTCCAGATATAAGTGATATCATATGGTACTTGTCTTTCTTTTTCTGACTTACTTCACTTAGTATGAGAGTCTCTAGTTCCATCCACGTTGCTGCAGATGGCATTATTTTGCTCTTTTTTATGGCTGAGTAGTACTCCATTGTGTATATATTCCACATCTTCTTAATCCATTTATCTGTTGATGGACATTTAGGTTGTTTCCATGTCTTGGCTTTTGTGAATAGTGCTGCCATGAATATAAAAGGTGGGTGCATGTGTCTTTTTCTAGGAAAGTTTTGTCCAAATATATGCCCAAGAGTAGGATTTCTGGGTAATATGGTAGTTTTGTATTTAGTTTTCTAAGGTACCTCCATACTGTTTTCTGTAGTGATTGTACCAAGTTACATTCCCACCAACAGTGCAGGAGAGTACCCTTTTCTCCATACCCTTTCTAGCATTTGTTATTTGTGGGCTTATTAATGATGGCCATTCTGACTGATGTGAGGTGGTACCTCAAAGTAGCTTTGATTTGCGTTTCTCTAATAATCAGTGATGTCGAGCAATTTTTCATGTGCTTATTGGCCATCTGTATATCTTCTTTGGAGAAATGTCTATTCAGGTCTTTTGCCCATTTTTCAGTTGGTTTGTTGGCTTTTTGGCTGTTGAGTTGTATAAGTTGTTTGTATATTTTAGAGATTAACCCTTTGTGGTGGACTGTATTTTTCCATCATCAGCAGTGAATGGGATATAAATTTTTGAGTTGTTAAATTTGAAAATGTCTTTATTTTGCACTTTGATAGAATGTTGTGTTGAAAATATTTTCTCAGAATTGGGAAATCATTGTTGAGTTGTTTTAGTTTCCAATATTGCTGTTTATAGTCCTGATAGTGTTCTTAATTTTTTTATTTTCATCCTTTCTTTGTAGATTGCTGCTTCTGTCTGGAATGTTTTAGGATTTTTTTTCCTTTGCCCTTGTGAGATTTCATGGTAACGTGTCTTTATTCCTCCCATGTCTTCTTTCTTCTCTTTGTTGCTAGTGATTAGTCAGACATTATTCTTGGATTGATCCTCTTAACCTGACTTACATCTTCTGTTGGATTTTTTTTTTTGTCTTTTGTTGTTGTTATTGTTGTTGTTGTTGTTGTTGTTATTGCTATTTCTTGGGCCGCTCCTGCAGCATATGGAGGTTCCCAGGCTAGGGGTTGAATCGGAGCTGTAGCCACCGGCCTACGCCAGAGCCACAGCAACGCGGGATCCGAGCCGCCGCGTCTGCAACCTATACCACAGCTCACGGCAACGCCGGATCATTAACCCACTGAGCAAGGGCAGGGACCGAACCCGCAACCTCATGGTTCCTAGTCGGGTTCGTTAACCACTGCGCCACGATGGGAACTCCTTCTGTTGGATTTTTTATTGTGGGTATCAAATTTTGATTTTCAGTGGTTTATATTTCTATCTGGATGTTCATTACCCAGGTATTCACAAACACATTTAAGAGTTGTGGACTTAAGGAGTTCTTGTCTGGCTCAGCAGAAACGAATCTGACTAGTTTCCACAAGGATGCGGGTTCGATCCCTGGCCTCACTCAGTGGGTTAAGGATCTGGCATTGCAGTGAGTTGTGGTGTGCGCCACAGACCCAGCTCTGATCCTGCTTTGCTGTGGCTGTGTTGTAGACCAGCAGCTACAGCTCCACTTTGACCCCTAGCTTGGGAATCTCCATATTGCTATGGGTATGGCCCTAAAAACACCAAGAAAAAAAAAAGGAGTTGTGGACTTAAGACCTTCCCCTTCCCCTTGTTAATGGCCAAGATCGCCGTCTCATCTCTGGTTATTCTTTAACATCCTCTTCATCTCTCATGGATGTCATTGTCTTATTTTTCTGAGATTTGTAATTAAATGTTTTTGGTTTTGTTTTGTTCTGTTCTTTGGATTATCTGTCTCCCCAAGTTGTCCTTTTGCTTTTCATGTGGTCTCTTTCATAGTACAAGGTCTATGAGTTTTCCATTGCTGCCATATACTTAGCTGCCTAACACAACATATATTTATTATCTCACAGTTTCTGTAGGTGGAATATCTGAGCATGGCATGGCTCAGCTGAGTCCTCTGCTTAGAATTTTAGAAGGCCAAAATCAAGGTGTCAGCAGGGCTCTATTCCTTCTCAAAGGTTAGGAGAAAAATTCTGCATGTTAGAATTGGGTTCCATGTGGTTGTGGGACTGAAGCTCCCCTGGCTTGTCTACCAGCTTCTAGAAGCCTCTCAAATTCCTTGACTTGTGGTTCACTTTCTTCTTCAAAGCCAGCAATAGCAAGTCCAGTTCTTCAAACTCCTTGAATCTATATGACCTCTCCTCTCTTAATCTTTCCTCTGCTTTCTTCTGCCTTTCTCTTCTGTTAGGCAGGCTTCTTGTTCATTGCACTGGATCCAATGAGAGAATCCAGGATAATCTCCCTGAAATCAGTTGGTCACTTAATTCCATTTGCAAAGTGTTTTCACAGCAGTCCCTAGATTAGTGTATGATTGTATAACCAGGGACAGGAATTTTCAGGAGTTATCTCTAGAATGCTACTTGCCACAGAGTCCTTTCTCTAATGTTTGTCAATCATTGATTGTCCATTCATACAGTTACCTAATGGGAAGCTCTAGTTGAATGGTGTTTAGCTTGTCATCCCTCTGTAGATTTAGATGTTAAGCAAGCTTTTTCAAATATCTGTATCTAAAAGATCTTTTCCCAGGGGCTATTGAGATTCTCCTCTAAGGAATTCTCCTCTAAGGAGTGTGTATCTAAGGGGTAGGTTTAGTCCAATATGGGACAGGATTCCTTTTTCTTGTCTCTCTGTTTTCAGTACTTGATTATGCTTCATGTTTGGCATGGTGAGTCTGTGTGTTTCCCATTGGTATCTGTTACAAACACTTTGATTTTCTATTTGTCTACTTGGCTAAGTCATGTGCCATCTGGCTTTTGTCTCAACATTTTCCTGCTGTTGCTTATCTGTTATCTTTCTCCAGTTATTTTTGTCCTTTTAGGTTCATGTTTTCTTTACATTTTGGTATGATTTTTGGAAAGGAGTGAAAATAATGCACAGACTCAACATACATGTTTAACCAGAAACTAAAGAAAATTTCTATATGTTTGTTTTCTTTTTAGGGCCCCACCTGTGGCATACGGAACTTCCCAGGCTAGGGGTTGAATCAGAGCTGCAGCTGCCAGCCACAGCCATAGCAACTTGGGTTCTGAGCCATGTCTGCAACCTACACCATGGCTAATGGCAATGCTGGATCCTTAACCCACTGACGAGACCAGGGATCGAATCTGAGTCCTCATGGATACTAGTTGGGTTTGTTACTGATGACCCACGATGAAAACGTCAAGAAAATTTCATTTTTAAACTAAAATCTGATTTTTTTTTTTACCTGAGAACCTTTCTCCTAAGTTTCCCACTACTTCAGCCCCATAGTTTTTGAGACACATATTGTATTATATTTATATATCATATAATTATATGTATAGTTCATGTAGTCTAATCTTCCACTAGATTTGTATTCTACTTGATAACATATTGATTTTGAACATTAAATTTTATTGCTATGTAGTATTTTATAAATAGATCCTGGCTCATAATTCTGGTATATCTTTATTACTGAATATAAAATTTAGCATAAAGGAAAGGTAGCATTGTATTTTGACATGCCTGTTTTGTTTTGTTTTGTTTTTGGCCACACCTGTGCTATATGGAAGTTCCCAGGCCAGGGATTGAACCTGTGCTGTAGCTGTGGCAATGCTAGATCCTTAACCTGTGCACCACACAGGAACTTCCTACTTGATATATCTGGTGTAACTTATGGCATACAGAATCAATGAGGGCTACCATCCAATACAAACCTTTAACTTCTTAGAGTTTTGGATTTTTAAAAAAGTGAGTTCTAATATTTTTTTCTATACCCTAGTGGATTATTATCTTTCCACTTTGAGGTAACTACATTTATTGGATAGTAATGAATTAAGACTGCTTTGGTATATTGTTTTTAAAAGTGTCATACTTCAGTCTTTTGCATGGCTTTTGTATCTGGCAAAACACAAACACATACATAGAAGGAAATTACAAATTCTTATCTTGAAATGGATTAATAGATTTACCAAGTGTTAAATGTTTGAATTTTCCATTATTCTAGTAAAATAATGTTTTCTTATTTTAACAGATATCAGACACCCTGAAGAGCTTTCTCTCTTGAAAAAACCGAGAGATCCAACAAAGAAAAAAAAGAAAAAGCTAGATGACCAGTCTGAGGATGAGGCACTTGAATTAGAGGGGCCTCTTATCACCCCTGGACCAGGTAAGGCTTTGACTAAGCACTGGCCGCATGTCAGAACCATGGACTGTGTGCCTTTGTGTTGTTTTTTTTCTTAGTTGAAGTATAGTTGATTTACAGTATCATGATAGTTTCTGGTATAAGCATAGTGCACAGTGATTCAGTTATACATATATAATCTTTTTCAGATTTTTTTTTCCTTATAGATTATTATAAGATACTGAGTATAGTTCCTTGTGATATATGGTAGATCTGCCTGTGTGTTTGACAGTGGAATGAACAGACTGTAGCTCAGGAGAGTGGTCAATTTGAAGAACACTCACCTTCAGCATCTTTTTTTCAGTCTTGAAATCGCCAGTCTGTCATGTACAGATCATCATGTCACGTGTTAACAGCTTCATCAATAAAAAGAAAAGCTGGTTCTCTGCTCAGGAAAAGTCAAAAGGGGACAGTAGCTTAACTGGGCTCAGTTCTCTGCTTTGTGGAAATTTGGTAGTTTTTTTTTTAGTATTTAGTTCCATTTTTTTTTTGGTATTTTATGAAAACCACCACTATTTAGTTAAGACATTATTCCTTTTTTCAGGTTACTTCAATCCTTCTCTGTGCTCTGCATATGCTGGTCTCTTAGTGCCTCCCTACCCTTTCCTTTAAGGTGTTGCTCCTTTAAGAAGCTTTCTGAGGAGTTCCCGTCGTGGTGCAGTGGTTAACGAATCCGACTAGGAACCATGAGGTTGCGGGTTTGATCCCTGCCCTTGCTCAGTGGGTTAATGATCCGGCGTTGCCGTGAGCTGTGGTGTGGGTCACAGACGCTGCTCGGATCCCACGTTGCTGTGGCTCTGGCGTAGGCCGGTGGCTACAGCTCCGATTCGACCCCTAGCCTGGGAACCTCCATATGCCGTGGGAGCCGCCCAAGAAATGGCAAAAAGACAAAAAAAAAAAAAAGAAGCTTTCTCAGATTTCCTTCCTTCCATTACTCCCAACCTGAATTAGGTACCCTTAAGTCATAAGTCACCAGACTTTATGTGTTTGTATTACACTATTATGTTCTCCCCTAATAATTGTGAGCGCCCTGTATGAAGAGACTGTTTCTTACCTTTTTGTTACCAGGACCAAACTCAGCATATGGCATTCAGTAGGAACATAGGTAGTGTCTTTGGGGAAGTGATATGACTAATTAATTATATTACACAGGTCCTAGTCCTGGGACATTACAGTTTCCCATGTTCCCATTGGCCACACATTTACAAATCCATTTCTTAGGATAAAACCCTGAAGCAAATCGGTAAGCTGATTTTACTAATTCAGTTCACTCCTTGTTTTTTAAATTCTGGGGTGATGATGATGGTAATGAAAGTAAACAGCAAACATAGAGTTTATGCATGCCCAGAAATATTTCACACACTTTACCTATGGAAATCCATTTAATTCTCACTACAACCCACTGAAGTGGATTATGTTATTTCTCACATATATGGGTGAAGATATTATGGTACAGTAAAGTTAGGAATGTCTAAAGTCACATACCTTGTAACTTTTATGTCACTACTCATGTACTGATTACATTTGAGAGGTACCAAGAAATAAGAGAATCCTCACTCTTAAGTAATTTATAGGCTAGTTGAAAAACACAGTTACTTTATTTAAGGAAGTAATACACAAAAATTAAATGAATGTTGTAGAAAATAATGTCATAGGAATTCAGAAGACAAAACAATTCCAAATAGGGTATATTCAGTTTATGGTTTGGGTTAGTAAGTTGTGAATTAGCTAGGATTCCAGTGACTGGGATTTTCATGAGAAGAAAAGTCCATCCAAGCAGAAAGAATGATATTAACAAAGGACATCCTGGCAAAAAAAAAGAACAAGATGTGTAAATAAGCCATTTGAGCCAATTCATGGGCGAGAGACCTCCAAGGAGCTTCAGGCCAAGGAATTTAGTGCATTGTAGAGTCATTGGTTTCTAAATATGTTACAAAACGAAGGAATTTTTGGAAAGAGTATCAAGTTTAATTCCAGTGAAGTGTGGAGGAGGGAATGAGAGGAAAGTGTTTTGAGTTGTGGTAAAAGTCGACAGAAAGGAGGTAAAAGAGAACAAAAGATTGTGTCTGTCATTAGAATGTTAATTTTAAACCCTGATGTAAACTTGATTTATATAGATGAAAGCATCTGACAGTAGACATAGCCCCTACCTGCAGTTATCTTTTTTAGTTTAAATGGAAATTCATTTAATCCTCAAAGAACCGCATGGAGAAGTATATTTATGGGATTATTTTGGAGTGGTTAAAATCTAGTAGGATTGGTTTTAGAACTGCAAATGAGAGCTGTTATATAGTGCTTTAAGAAAAGACAATTTGGGAGTTGCTGTTGTGGCTCAATGGGTTAAGAACCCGACATAGTGTCCATGAGGATATGGGTTCAACCTCTGGCCTTGCTCAGTGGGTTAAAGATCTGGCGTTCCTGCAAACTTCAATGTACCTTGCAGATTCCGCTTTGATCTGGTGTTGCTGAGGCTGTAGCATAGGCCAGTAGCTGCAACTATGATTCAATCCCTAGCCTGTCAGAAAAAAAAAAAGGGGGAGGGGGAGAAAAGACAATTCAAAGACAAAGGATGATGAATTAAGATGAGGGAAAATGACAGATCTTTTAGAGTAAGTAACTTTTTCTTTTAAATTGAGTTGTTTTGTGTGTGTGCGTGCGTGTGTGTGTGTGTTTTACAAACAATAAAATGAACAGATGTTAAATTACTGATGAATGTTTACACATGTACACACCTTGTAACCATCCAGAACATGATCTGGCATATAGCATGATACCGAAAACCCAGAAGGCCTCTTGCATGTCTTTTCCCTAATGACCACTTTTTGCCTCTCTCAGCACAGAATAGTGTTGTCTGTTCTTGAACCTCATATGAATGGAACCATACACTTTTGTGCTCCCTTGTGTCTGTGAAATGACAGTGTTTTGAGTGAAGGATTTTTTTTTAAAAAAGAGGTTTTAATTTTGTAAGTCAAATATATGACAATAAATTTTAAAAAATATTATAGGCAAAAAGAAAAATAGTGGGTTTTAGTGTCTGCACCCAAGGAGTTTGATGAAAAACACTTCTACACTCAAGCAGTATAGTTAAAAATATTTGAGGAGTTGATGTAAAATGCTGAGAAAGTACACAAAGATAGATGATCACAAAGATTGATGATCTATACAGAAAAATCCTATATGCATGTGAAAAGTAACATGATTTTTTTAATTTTTAACTCAGTGAATTTTATTACGTTTATATTTGTACAGTGATCATCACAACCCAATTCTGTAGCATTCCATCCCAAACCCCCAGCCTATCCCCCCAGCCCCTCAACCTGTCTCCTCTGGAAACCATGTTTTTCAGTCTGTGAGTCAGTATCTATTCTGCAAAGAAGTTCATTGGGTCCTTTTTTTAGATTCCACATGTAAGTGAGAGCATTTGATGTTGGTGTCTCATTGACTGACTTCACTTAGCATGATAATTTCTAGGTCTGACCATGTTGCTGCAAATGCCATTATTTCTTTCCTTTTAATGGCTGAGTAATATTCCATTGTATATATGTACCACATCTTTATCCACTCCTCTGTTGATGGACATTTAGGTTGATTCCATGTCTTGGCTATTATATATAGCACTGCAGTGAACACTGGGGTACATGTATCTTTTGAGTAATGGTTTTCTCTGGATTGATGCCTAGGAGTGGGATTGCTGGATCACATGGTAATGCTATCTTTAGTTTTCTGAGGCATCTCCATACTGTTTTCCTCAGTGGTTGCTCCAATTTACTTTCCTATCAACAGTGCAAGACGTTTCCTTTTCTCCACACCCTCTCCAGCATTTCTTGTTTGTAGACTTTGTGTGTGGGTTTTGTATATTTAGGGCTGCACCTATGGCATATGGAGGTTCCCAGGCTAGGCGTCTAATCGGAGCTACAGCTGCCGGCCTATGCCACAGCAACGCCAGATCCAAGCCACGTCTGGAACCTACACCACGGCTCACTGCAACGCCAGATCCTTAACCCACTGATCGAGGCCAGGGATTGAACCTGCAACCTCATGGTTCCTAGTCAGATTTGTTTCCACTGTGCCACAATGGGAACTCCTGTTGGTAGACTTTTTGATGACGACCATTGAGGAATTCCTGTTTGTAGACCTTTTGATGAGTGATTGCCATTTGGGCCAGTGTAAGGTGGTACCTCATAACAGGTTCGATTTGCATTTCTCTAGTAATTAGTGATGTTGAACATCTTTTCATGTGTTTTTTGGCCATCTATATGCCTTCTTTGGAGACTGTTGAGTTCTTCTGCCAGTTTTTTAATGGAGTTGTTTGTTTTTTGGGTATCAAGTTGCAGGAGGTGTTTATACATTTTGAAGATTAATCCCTTGTCAATTGCTTCATTTGCAAATGTTTTCTCCCATTCTGTGGGTTGTCTTTTCATTTGTTTAGGGTTTCCTTTGCTTTGCAGAAACTTTCAAGTTTAATTAGGTCCCATTTGTTTGTTTTTATTGTCAATACTCTAGGAGGTGGCTCTGAGAAGATATTGCTGTGGTTTATTGTCAGAGACTGTTTGGCCCATGTTTTCTTCTTAAAAGAGTTTTATAGTATCTGCTCGTATATTTAGGTCTTTAATCCATTTTGAGTTTATTTTTGTGTATGGTGTTAGGAAGTGTTTTAATTTCATTCTTTTCCATGTGGCTGTCCAGTTTTCCCAGCAACACTTATTGAAGGGGCTGTCTTTTCTCCATTGTATAGCCTTGCCTCCTTTGTCATAGATTATTTGACTGTAGGTGCATGGGCTTAATTCTGGGCTTTCTATCCTGTTCCACTGATCTCTTTCTGTGTTTGTGTGTGTGTGTGTGTGTGTGTGTGTGTGTGTGTGTGTGTGTGTGTGTGCCAGTACCATACAGTTTTGATGACTGTAGCTTTGTAGTATAGTCTAAAGCTAGGGAGCCTGATTCCTCCGGCTCTTTTTCTTTCTCAGGATGGCTTTGGCTATTCTGGGTCTTTTGTGCTTCCAAACAAACTTTAAAATATTTTGTTCTAGTTCTCTGAAAAATGTCATTGGTAATTTTATAGGGATTGCATTGAATCTTAGTTTGCCTTGGGTAGTATAGTCATTTTGACCATATCAATTCTTCCAATCCAAGAGCATGGTATGTCTTTCTGTCTGTCTGTGTCGCCGTTGATTTCTTTCATCAGCGTTTTTTGTCTCTAGGTAGCTTTAGTCCTAAGTATTTTATTCTTTTTCATGCGTTGGCAGATGGGTTTGTTTCCCTAACTTCTCTTTCTGATTTTGCATTGTTAGTATGTTTAACAATTTCTGTGTATCCTTCAGCTTTACCAAATTCATTAATGGGCTCTTAACAGTTTCCTGGTAGCATCATTAGGATTTTCTAGGTATATAGTATCATGTCATCTGCAAATAGTGATAGTTTTACTTCTTCCTTTCCAATTTGGATTCCTTTTATTTCTTTTTCTTCTCTGACTGTTGTTGCTAGGACTTCCAAAATTATGTTGAATAGTAGTGGTGAGAGGACATCCTTGTTTTGTTCCTGATCACAGTGGAAGTTCTTTCAGCTTTTCACCATTGAGAATGATGTTAGTTCTGGGTTTGTCAAAGATGGCCTTTATCATGTTGTGGTAGGTAAAAAACTTTCTGGAGGGTTTTTTATCAGAAATTGGTGTTGGATTTTGTCAAAAGCTTTTTTTGCATGCATCGAGAGGATCATATGGTTTTTATTCCTCATTTTGTTAATGGTGTGTATCACACTGATTGATTTATGGATATTGAAGAGTCCTTGCATCCCTGGGATAAATCCTGCTTGATTATGGTGTACAATCCTTTCAATGTATTGCTGAATTTGGTTTGCTAGTATTTTGTTGAGAATTTTTGCATCTATGTTCATGAGTGATATTGGCCTATAATTTTCTTTTTTTTGTGGTATCTTTGTCTGGTTTTGGTATCAAGGTGATGGTGACCTCATGGAATGAGTTTGGGAGTATTCCTTTTTCTGCAGTTTTTTGGAATAGTTTCAGAAGGGTAGGTGTTAACTCTTGTCGAAATGTCTCATAGACTGCCTGTGAAACCATCTGGTCCTGGACTTTTGTTTGTTGGAAGTTTTTTAATCACAGTTTCAATTTCAATACTTGTGATTGATCCATTCATCTTTTCTATTTTGTCTTGGTTTAGTCTTCGAAGATTGTACTTTTCTAAGAATTTGTCCATTTCTGTTAGGTTGTCTGTTTTATTGGCATATAGGTGCTTTTAGTAGTCTCTTATGATCCTTTGTATTTCCGTGAAGTCTACTGTAACTTTTCCTTTTTCATTTCTAATTTTATTGATTTGAGTACTCTCTTTTTCTTGATGAATCTAAGGTGTATATTTTCAAAGAACCAGCTTTTAGTTTCATTGATCTTTTTCTGTGGTTTTCTTCATTTCTATTTCATTGATTTCTCCTCTGATATTTATGATTTCTTTCCTTCTGCTAACTTTAGGCCTTGTCTGTTCTTCTCTCTTTAGTTGCTTTAGATGTAAAGTTAGCTAATTTATTTGAGCTTTTTCTTGTTTCCTGAAGTAGGCTTGTATTGGTATAAAATTCCTTCTTAGAACTGCTTTTGCTGCATCCTGTAGGTTTTTGATTATTGTGTCTTTGTTGTCATTTGCTTCTAGGTATTTTTTAATTTCCTCTTTGATTTCTTCAGTGATCCATTGTTTGTTTAGTAGTATATTGTTTAGTCTCCATGTGTTTTTTGCAGTTTTTTTCTTGTCGTTGATTTCCAGTTGTATAGCAGTGTGTTTGGAAAAGATGCTTGATATGATTTAATTTTCTTAAAGTTACCAAGGCTTGATTGGTATCCCAGAATGTGATCAGTCCTAAAGAATGTTCTGTGTGCACTTGAGAAGATTGTGTATTCTGCTGTTTTGGATGGAATGTTCTCGAAATACCTATTAAGTCCATCTGATCTAATGTGTCATTTTAGGGCTTGTGTTTCCTTGTTGATCTTCTCTCTGGTTTATCTGTCCATTGCTGTAAGTGGGGTGTGTTACTGTCAACTTCTCCTTTTAAAGTTGTTAGCAGTTGCATTATATGTTGAGGTGATCCTGTGTTGGATGCATATATACTTACAATTGTTAAATCTTCTTCCTGGATTGATCCTTTGATCATTATGTAATATCCTTCTTTGTCTCTTATAATATTCTTTAAGGTCCATTTTGTCTGATATGAGTATTACTACTCCAGCTTTCTTTTGATTCCTGTTTCATGGAATATTTTCTTCCATCCTCTCACTTTCAATTCGTGTGGGTCTCTTGAAGACAGCATATATATGGGTCTTGTTTTTGTATCCATTCAGCCAGTCTATGTCTTTTGGTTGGCATTTAGTCCATTTACATTTTAGGTAATTATTGATGTATGTTCTCATTGCCATTTTATTAACTGTTTTGAATTTGTTTTTGTTGGGCTTTTTTCTTCCCTTCTTGTTCTCCTCTGTGGCTTGATGACTATCTTTAGTGTTGTATTTTGAGTTGTTTTTCTTGTTAGTGTATCTATCATAGATTTTTGGTTTGCAGTTACCCTGAAGTTTTGATATAGGAGTCTATATATACACACACACACACAATGTTGTTTTAAGTTGTTGGTCTCTTAATTGCATCTCCATTTTCCTGCATTTGTACCCTCCTCTTCTCACGAATTCTGATTTTGGTAGCACATTTGTGTGTGGATGATTTCCTACCTTTACTATATATATGCCTTTACTGGTGAGCCTTGACATTTGTAATGTTTTTGTTTCTGGTTGTGGCCTTTTCTTTTCCACCTAGAGAAGTTCCTTTAGTATTTGTTGTTGAGCTGGTTTAGTGGTGCTGAATTCTCTTAGCTTTTGCTTGTCTGTAAAGCTTTTTATTTCTCCTTCAAATCTGAATGAGAGCCTTGCTGTGTTAGAGTAATCTTGGTCGGTGTTATTTCCTTTCATCACTTGAGGTATATTGTGCCGTTCCTTCCTGGCTTGCAGAGTTTCTGCTGAAAAATCTGCCCATGACCTTATCAAGGTTCTCTTGTATGTTATTTGCTTCTTTTCCCTAGCTGCTTTCAGTATTTTCTCTTTATCTTTAATTTTGGTCAGTTTGATTAATATACGTCTTTGGTTGTCCCTCCTTGGGTTTATTTTCTATGGTACTCGTTGTGCTTCCTGGATTTGAGTGAGTGATTCCTTCCCATGTTAGGGAAATTTTCGGCTCTTATCTCCTCAGATATTTTCTCTGTTCCTTTCTTTTTATGTGGCACCCCTATAATACGGATGTTGGCGCCTTTAACATTGTCCCAGAATTTTCTTAGACTGTCTTCATTTCTTTTCAGTCTTTTTTCTCTTTTCTGTTCCATGTCAGTGATTTCCACTAGTCTGTCCTCCACCTTGCTTATTCATTCTGCCTCCTGTATTCTGCTTTTGGTTGCTTCTAATGAATTTTTTATTTCATTTATTGTATTTTGCATCTCTGCTTGCTTAATGCTTACATCTTGTATTTCTTGGCTCAGTGTTTCTTGTAATTTATCAATCTTTGCCTCCAGTTTATTTCTAATGTCTTTTTTTTTTAATGTCTAATGTCTTGAATCATCTTCACTGTCTAAAGTCTTTTTCATGGAGGTTGATAATTGAGATCACTTAGCTGTTTTTCTGGTTTTTTTTTCTTGTTTCCTTATCTGAGTCATAATTCTCTGCCTTTTCATTTTGTATAGATTTTTGGTGTGGTCTCCGTTTTGCAGACAGTAGAGTTGTAGCCTCTTTTGCTTCTGATGCCCACCTCCCTTGTGGCTGAAATTGGTATGGGGGCTTGCTGTAGGCTTTCTGATTGGAGGGACTGGTGCCTGCCCACTGGTAGGTGGAGCTGATTCTTATCCTTCTGGTGGGTGAGGCTTTGTCTCTGGGTGGGATTAGAGGCTGCTGTGTGCCTGGGGAGTCTTTAGCCAGCCTGGGCAGTCTGTTTGCTTAGATCCCCTTGGATTATTGTTTGGCCTGGGTCTTCTCAGCCCTGACAGGTGGGGCCAGATTTTTGCAAAATGGCCACCTCAAGAGGAACACACTGATGATTATTCCTGAGACCTTTGCCTCCGATGTCCTTCCCCCACAATGAGCCACAGTCACCCTATGTTTTCCCAGGAAATCCTCCAAGAACTATAGGCAGGCCTGATCCCAATTCTTAGGGAGTCTCTGCTTTGCCCTGGGACCCAGTTCACATGAAAGTCTGTGTGTATCTTTCAAGAAAAGAGTCTAAACAAAGCGCAAAAACAACCAAAAAAAAGGAGTTCCCTTCGTGGCTTAGTGGTTACTGAACTCAACTAGTATCCATGTGTATGTGGGTTCGATCCCTGGTCTTGGTCAGTGGATTAAGGATCTGGCGTTGCTGTGAGCTGTGGTGTAGGTCACAGACGCGGCTCAGATCCTGAGTTGCTGTGGTGTATGCTGGCAGCTACAGCTCCGATTTGACCCCCTAGCCTGGAAACTTCCATATGCTGCAGGTGCAGCCCTAAAACAGCAAAAAAAAAAAAAAAACAAAACAAAACAAAAAAACAAGAATAGGTCTCCATTTCCCCCAGTTCCGCGGAGCTCCTGCACACAATCATCACTGACCTTTAGTGCCAAATGCTCTGGGGGCTCCTTCTCCCAATGCCAGAGCTCCAGGCGTGGGGACCTGACATAAGGCAAAAACTCTTACTCCCATAGGTGAGTGTCTGTGATATGGTTACTTTCCATTCTGTGGTATGAGGTTCCTTTTATCACGTAATTACCCCTTCTGCCATCTTATTGTGGCCTCCTCTTTGTCTTCTGGATTAGGATATCTTTGATAGTTTGTAGTCTGTTTGGTTGACGGTTGTTCAGCAGTTGCTTTTGATTTTGTTGCTTTTTATGAGAGAAGGTGAGCTCCAGTCCTTCTGTTCCACCATCTTAATCCTATAAACATGTGATTAATTTATGGCCACACCCACAACATGAGGAAGTCTCCAGGCTAGTGATTGACTCTGAGCTGCAGCTGTGACTACAGCACAGCTGGGGTAATGCCAGATCCTTTAACCCTCTCCACCAAGCCAAGGATTGAACCTGCTGCCTCACAGTGACCTGAACTATTGGAGCTGAATTCCTAACCCACTGTGCCACAATGAGAACTCCCATGATTAATTTTTTATTTTTTATTTTTTGCTTTTTAGGGCCATTCCCAAGCTAGGGGTAGAATTAGAGCTGTAGTTGCTGGCCTACCCCACGCCCACAGCAACCTGGGATCTGAGCCATGTCTGCGATCTACACCACAGTTCATGGTAGTGCTGGATCCCCAACCCACTGAGCGAGGCCAGGGATCACATTCACATCCTCATGGATACTAGTCAGATTTGTTTCTGCTGCACCACAGTGGGAACTCCCCATGATTAATTTTTAAAAGAAATGTTAAATAATCTGGTTTGCCTGCTTTTATGATTTGTGAGTCATGTTAGTCAATTATTTAGACCGACCAACTACTGAGAAATGCGATCAGTTGCGTGTTTTGTCCATAATTATTAGCAAAATGTCCATATATCTCAGTTTATGACATCTTTGGGATGTTAGACACTGTGCTCAGTGCTTCACAAATGTTCCTGTACTACAGGTTGTGGTAATGAGTAGGCATAATCTTCATTTTTACTGAGGAGGAAACAGGTTCAATGTTCAGTTCCCATGTGCTTCTTGAATTGTGACCTTCTCAGTGTGATCATGGTTAACACTTTTATATATATGCTCAGTGTGAGCATGGTTAACACTTTTATATGTATTTTATATACATACACACATATATATATTCAATAAATGATAACTTAATACATAATCTTTTATTTGATCCTCTCTCAACACCAGTGATTTTGGTGGCATTATCCCCATTTTACATACAAGGCGAGAACATTAAAAGGATTAAGTAATTTTAACTTGCCTAAGGTCACAGAGCTAATTAGGACACAGCTAGGATTCAAAACCAGGTTTGTCTGGCTCTAGCATGCATGTTTCTAACCATTATATAGTATCATCTCTCCAGGTACAATATTTAAATATTTTGTGAATTCTGGAGTTCCCATTGTGGCTCAGCAGGTTAAGACTCCAACATTGTGTCCATAAGGAAACAGGTTCAATCCCTGGCCTTGCTCAGTGGGTTAAGGATCCAGCATTGCCACAAGTTGTGGCATAGGTCAGAAATGTGGCTCAGATCCAGTATTGCTGTGTTTGTGGTATAGCCCTCAGCTGCAGCTCCCATTCGACCCCCTAGCCTGGGAACTTACACATGCCACAGGTGTGGCCATTAAAAAATATATATATCTTGAATTCTAACAGGAATGTTAGATAAAATATTGGTGTATAAATTGTACGTCAAAAAAGCCTTTTTTTAAAAAAGTAATGTTTTAAGAGGTAAAGGATCATGAGTGAATGAATGATTCTTAGACTTTAGTTAAATTCTTAATCAGAATTATAGGAGTTCCCGTCATGGCGCAGTGGTTAACGAATCCGACTAGGAACCATGAGGTTGCGGGTTCGGTCCCTGCCCTTGCTCAGTGGGTTAACGATCCGGCGTTGCCGTGAGCTGTGGTGTAGGTTGCAGACGCGGCTCGGATCCTGCGTTGCTGTGGCTCTGGCGTAGGCCGGTGGCTACAGCTCCGATTCAGCCCCTAGCCTGGGAACCTCCATATGCTGCGGGAGCGGCCCAAGAAATAACAACAACAACAAAAAAGACAAAAGACAAAAAAAAAAGAATTATTAAATTCTGTTATTTTTATGGGCTATGCTCTAGAATATATTGACGCTTACTAGCCATAGCTGGGTAAATATCTAATCTTTAAGAGCCTATGAGTAGGGAACCAGATGAAGTGGTTTGATCCCATGTCTGTGGGAAACAGTTTTTCCAAGTAAAAAATTACTGTATAGTGCTGACTTACAAATTACTAACTTTGGGATTTATTGTGTAATAGAACTAGAAAATTACCTTGTTAGAAACTTGTAAGAAATCTTAAAGCAGCCAGACAAAGGAAATGTCTGGGTCCTAAGGTAATACAGAAAGTAATCAATAATTCAGTTACTTGGTATTGTAAGGAAAATCAACATATAGGATGACATTTTTCCAGTTGGAATTTGTCATTTTAAACATCCAAACATTTTTTTAAATCTATTCTTCAATTGTAAAAATAATGCATGCTCACAGTAAAAATTCACATATTACAACAGAGATATGTATTTGATTTTTAAAAATATTTTTTATACTTTTTAAATTTAATTTTTATTTTATATTAAGTTGATTTACAGTGTATTAGTTTCAGGTGTACAGCAAGTGATTCATTTATGCATATGCATATATCCATTTTCAGATTCTTTTTCCCATATAGGTTATTAGAGAATATTGAATAGAGTTCTTTGTGCTATTCAGGAGGTTCTTGTTAATTATCTACTTTATATATAGTAGTGTGGTGTGTATATGTTAATCCCAAACTACTAATTTATGCCCCTCCTACGCCTTTGCCCTTTGGTAACCAGAAATTTGAAGTCTGTGAATCTGTTTCTGTTTTGTAAACAAGTTCATTTGTATCACTTCTTAAGATTCTACATATAAGTGATATCATATGATATTTGGTCTCTCTCTGACTTAGTTCACTTAGTATGTTGATCTCTAGGTCCATACATGTTGCTGCAAATGGCATTATTTCATTCCTTTTTAAGGCTGAGTAATATTCCACTGTCTATATGTACCCTGTCTTCTTTATTCATTCCTCTGATGGACATATAGGTTGCTTCCATGTCTTGGCTGTTATAAATAGTCCTGCAGTGAACATTGGGGTGTGTGTATCTTTTCTATTTTATTTTTTTATTGTTGTTTTGTTTGTCTTTTCTAGGGCCACTGCCACAGCATATGGAGATTCCCAGGCTAAGGGTCTAATTGGAGCTGTAGCTGTTGGCCTATGCCACAGCCACAGCCACAAGGGATCTGAGCTGCGTCTGTGATCTATACCACAGCTCATGGCAATGCTAGATTCCTAACCCACTGAGCAAGGCCAGGGATCAAACCCGAAACCTCATGTTTCCTAGTCAGATTTGTTAACCACTGAGCCATGACGGGAACTCCTGTATCTTTTCAAATAATGTTTTTTTTATGGATATATGCCCAGGAGTAGGATTGCTGGATTGTACTGCAATTCTATATTTAGTTTTTTAAGGAACCACCATACTGTTCTCAATAGTGGTTGTACCAGTTTACATTTTCACCATATCCTTTGCAGCATTTATTATTTGTAGTCTTTTTGATGATGGTTGTTATGACCCATGTGAGGTCAAACAGCATTGTACTTCGATTTGCTTTCTCTAATAATTAATAATTATTGAGCATCTTTTTATGGGAGACAGTGTATTATTTTTATTTTTGTGTCATTGTAATTTTGATTGCATTTCTCTAATAATTAGTTATGTTGAGCATCTTTTCATGTGCTTTTTGGCCATCTCTCTGTCTTTGGAGAAATGTCTACATCTTTTGCCTGTTTTTGATTGGGTTGTTTGTATTTTTTATATTGAGCTGCATCAGCTGTTTGCATATTTTATTTGTTTGTTTCTTTTTTTTGGCTGCAGTATGCAGCAGCTTGATGTGGGATCTTAATTCTCAGACCAGTGGTGAAAGCAGTGGGTACTAACCACTAGACTGCCAGGCAACTCCCAGTTTGTATGTTTTGGAGAGAAATCCCTTGTTGGGATTGTTTGCAAATATTTTCTGCCACTCTTTGGTTTGTCTTTTTGTTCTGTTTATGGTTTCCTTTGCTGTGCAAAAGCTTTCAAGTTTAATTAGGTCCCATTGGTTTATTTATATTTTTATTTTCATTACTCTAGGAAGTAGATCCAAAAAGATATTGCTGCAGTTTATGCCAGAGTGTTCGGCTGATGATTTCCTCTAAGAGTGTTCGGCTGATGATTTCCTCAAGTCTCACATTTAGGTCTTTAATCCATTTTGAGTTTATTTTTATGTATGGTGTTAAAGAATGTTCTCATTTCATTCTTTTACATGTTAGCTATCCAGTTTTCCCAGCACCACTATTGAAGAGACTATCTTTTCTGTATTGTGTATTCTTGCCTCCTTTGTCATAGATTAACTGACAAAAAGTGTGGGTTTATTTGTGGTAAGGTTGGTTCAGGGGCTTGTGTAGGCTTTCTGATGAGAGGTACTGATGCCTACCCACTGATGGATGGAGCTGGGTCTTGTCCTTTTGGTGGGCAGGGCTGTGTCAAGGGGTATGTTCAGAGCAGGCTGTGGGCTCAGGGTGACTTTAGGTAGCCTTTCTGCTGACGGTCATTTGGCCTGAGGCATCCCAGCAGTGGAGCCTGCAGGCTATTGAGTTGGGCCAGGTTTTGATGCCAAAATGGTGACCTCCAACAGAGCTCATGTTGATAAATATTTCCTGGTGCCTCCATCCCTGGTATTCTTGTCCCCACAGTGAGCCACAGCCAACCCCTGCCTCCCTAGGAGACCTTCCAAGACCTGCAGGTAGGCTCTGGCCCAGGCTCCTTTGGAGTCACTGCTTTGCTCTGGGTCCCACTGCACATGAAACCTTGTGTGCTCACTTCAAGAGTGGAGTCTCTGTTTTCACCAGTTCTATGGAGCTCCTGCACTCAAGCCCCACTGGCCTTCAATACCAAATGCTTGGGGCGGGGGGCGGGGGGCGGGGGGGAGGCTCCTCTTCCTGATGCCAGAGCCCCCAGGCAGGGGAGCTTGACATGGGGCTCAGAATGGTCACTTGTGTGGGAGAAACTCTGCAATATAATTATTTTCCAGTTATGAGTTGCCCACCTGGCAGGTATGAGATTTGATTATATAGTGAAAGCCCCCCTCCTACCATCTTGTGGCTTCTTCTTTGTTTTTGGTTATAGAATATCTTTTTTGGTAGGTTCCAGTGTTTTCTGTCAATGGTTGTTTAGCAGTTAGTTTTGATTTTGGTGTTTTCATGAGAGGAAGTGGGCTCAGGTCCTTCTATTCCACCATCTTGTCTCTTCCCTCAGTAACTTCGCGTGAACAAGTGGCCAAAGACTCAAGTTGATACATCATGGCAGATGGACACCAACTTCCTCCCAGTGTTCACATGTGGGCTGAGTTTTGTGGTCAGTGGGAAGCAGTTTATAATGAAAGATGCTTAGGCAAGGCTACTGGAAGGAGTGCGAACTTCCCTGCCTTCTTGGAGCTGCCAGACATTCATCAACCTGGGAGCTCCTGTATTTGTTTTTATTTTTTTATTTTTATTTTTTTGTCTTTTTACCATTTCTTGGGCCGCTCCCGCGGCATCTGGAGGTTCCCAAGCTAGGGGTCTAATCAGAGCTGTAGCTGCCGGCCTGCACCAGAGCCACAGCAACTCGGGATCCGAGCTGCGTCTGCGACCTACACCACAGCTCACGGCAATGCCGGATCCTTATAACCCACTGAGCAAGGCCAGGGATCGAACCCGCAACCTCATGGTTCCTAGTCGGATTCGTTAACCACTGCGCCATGACGGGAGCTCCTGTATTTGTTTTTAAATGATGAAACTGGGACTGAGTTATACACACATTTGTAATTTGTGTTTTTCACTCAATGATACATAGTAAGGGACATCATACCATTTTTTTAAGTACAAAAGTTATTCATTAGTACAGTCTCATAAAAATTGAAGTACTGTAATACAGAAATGTACTAAACCAAAGGTGAAAATTTGACTTCAGTTTACCTCTTGCTAAACCCTGTCAGGAAGTAGCCATTTCTTGATTGCTGTGTGTAACTATGTTGTAAATATTTGGAATACAACTTGCCAGTATCTTTTCTGTGTTTTATATCTACTAGCATGTCTAGTTTTATTTTTTATAACATTAATGAGAGACTAATAATTATATATTGTTCTGCAATGTGAGTTTTTTTTTCATTAAATAGTATGTTTTGGTAATTTTTCTGTGTCAGAGTAGGTCTACCTATCTCTCTGTATATAGGATCAGATTTTTCCATGTAGAGAAACTACATTTAACTGTTTCTCTAGCTAGGTAGAATCTAATTTTTATGTTAGATAATTCAAAAAGTTTCCCCAAAATTGAAACATACAGTTGACCCTTGGACAGTGTGGGGCTTGAGGGTCCACCTTCCTTGTAATCAAAAGACTTTGTATAGGAGTTCCCATTGGGGCTCAGCAGGTTAAGAACCTGACTAGTATCCATGAGCTTGCGGGTTTGATCCCTGGCCTCACTCAGTGGGTTAAGGATCTGGTGTTGTCACAGATGCGGCTTGGATCTTGTATTGCCGTGGCTATGGTGTAGGGCGGCAACTGCAGCTCTGTTTTGACCCCTGGCCTGGGAACTCCATATGCTGCAAGTGAGGCCCTAAAAAGGAAGAAAAAAAAAAAAATCTTTGTATAACTTGTAGTTGGCTTTCCATATCCAAGGTTCTGCATACATGGATTCAAGCAACCATGGATCATGTAGTACAATAGTATTTACTGTTGAAGAAAATTCATGTATAAGTGGACTCACCTGGTTCAAACCTGTGACATTCAAGGGTTGACAATACTCCAAAAAGTATAAAGGTGATGGCTTTACATTTCTATCAACAGTATATGTAAATGCCCCTTTGCTACATTCTGCCCAATACTAAATATTGCAGATCTTTACAGATATTTGCCAGTATGACAATAATCTCAGAATTACTTTAATTTTCCTGGTGAATAATGGGAATGATAGTTGAATAATATTTCATATATTTATTAGGCATTCCTATTTCTTCTATTAATTTTCTAATCATGGACTTTGCCCATTTTCTTTTATCTATATTTTTGTTTTAGTGATATTAATCTTTTAATGTGAGAAATATTTTCCCCATACTAGCATTTTTATTTTTTTTATTTTTTTTATTTTTTGTCTTTTTGTTGTTGTTATTGTTGTTGTTGTTGGTATTTCTTGGGCCGCTCCCGCGGCATCTGGAGGTTCCCAAGCTAAGGGTCTAATCAGAGGTGTAGCTGCCGGCCTGCACCAGAGCCACAGCAACTCGGGATCCGAGCTGCGTCTGCGACCTACACCACAGCTCACGGCAACGCCGGATCCTTATAACCCACTGAGCAAGGCCAGGGACCGAACCCGCAACCTCATGGTTCCTAGTCGGATTCGTTTAACCACTGCACCACGACGGGAATTCCCCCATACTAGCATTTTAAAAATCTTTGTTTGTAGTCTTTTTTACTATACTAAAGTTGTACATTTTTATGTCGTCAAATCTCTTATTTACTTTATAGTTCTAGATTTTCACTCTTAAGAACATCCTCACAAATATTATAGAAAGTCTTCTCTATGTCCTCTTAATACTTTTATAGTTATTTCATACTTATACTTATGTATTTTAATTTATCTGTAATATCAACATTGATTTTTTTAAATTCAGTATAAATGTTTTCTTAGTATGAGCTAGATATTTTGATGGAAAAGTTTCTTAAGTATATTAAATACTCTAGTATTTTTAAGATATATATGAATATATAATAACCAAGTTATGAGGCAGATTCTACTGTATTAAAATATAGGAATACACTGAGGAGCAATTAGGTTACATTGGCTTTTTAATAGTTACAGTAGGTGGCCCAAGACTGTAGAGCTTATTGAAGTATTTATTTCTCCTTATGGTTTTTAAGTTATTGCTCAATGTTGTTTAGCAAACTCCTGTTTCATTGCTGAGTACATATGATGCTTCATCTTATCCTGTATTAGTTTTCTACTTCAAATATGGTTTAAATTGGGCAATCAGGAATACAGACTAGTTGGGATTATCATTGAACTGAGACTTAAAAGGAATTTACATTTCAGTACCCTCTGACCTAGCAATGCTGCTAGAATTGGGAAATAAGTACAAGTGTTTTTTGGAAGGCATTGCTTGCAGTAGCAGTGGTGACATCAGTAATAAAACTCATAAAATAAGTAAATGCACCCCAGTTGAGAATGGCTTAAATAAGTTATGGTACCTGGGAGACAGTGTGTTCAGCTTCAGTCTTCTGACTTATAGCTTGGCTCTCCAACTTAATAGCTTTTGACATTGGACAAGTATGTTAACTTCTTTGTTCCTCAGCTGGCTCCTTTAAAATGAGAATAATAGGGTTGTTGGGAACACTAAATGAGTTCTTACTATAGATTGCTTAACAAAAAAAGAATAAATGGGAAAAATGAAGTAACTAAATATGAAATGGAAATTATACAAAGTATAAGAAAGAGGGAAGGGAAGTGATTGGGTGGCTGATTCTATTAAATGTTGCGTAATTTAGGGGACTGTATTTTCTACTTTTTCTGTTTTTATTTTTAAATCTTTTGTTTTTATTTTTAAATCTTAAATCTAAACACCAGATCCTTTAATCCACTGCACCAGGCCAGGGGATCGAACCCAACACCTCTGCAGCTATCTGAGCCATTACAGTCAGATTCTTAACCCATTGTGCCATATAGCGAGAACTCCCCTACATTCTTTGTTTTAGAAACTTCATAAAGAAAATTGTTAATTCTTACTCTACTCAGTTCAGAATAGTAACTATAATTCATCATACCAGGAGTGAATTTGCAATATTCTAATTGTTTCGTAAAAGATTTGTTTGCTAGATCTTTGAAATAAACCATGAGAAGATTCTGCCTAGAAGTTAATGTTTTTCCACACCTTATTTACATGTGTACTCTCTATAGCAGAATTCCTTTTTGCCCAGCTGAGCTGGAGTAATGTTTTCAGCCCTTTTAATAAGTAACCTTATCACAAAATGCCCTTGGAGTTGAGGTTCTTGCTTTTAAAGGTACAACGAAATATCCCAGTGTTCTTCCTTGAACGCTAAAAAGGATCATTCACAGCTGTCTTTGTTGCTTATTTAACAGTGTTCACATTCTGCAAGTTGCTTTAGTATTCATTGAGAGAACACATTTTTAGGGACATCAAATCAGATACCCTGTGGCTAGTAAGAGGCTGGGTTTTTTTTGTTTTTTGTTTTCCTTTTTCTCACTTTGTGTTCTCTTCTTAGACTGTCTTTACAACTTCAAAAATCTCTAGTATTACCACCACTTTTTTTTTTATAGGTAATTGTTTCTATCATTGTGTATTTGGGGGTAGTGTATCCTTAGAGATGAGAGAAATTCTTAAGCATATTCCTAAACTAGGTAAGGAAAACAGCCATTCCATTTAATAACATCATTCATTAATAATGTGGCACACATTTACACATTTTCTTTTTAAAAACTATGACTACAGGACAAAATATAATTAACAGAGTTAGGACTTTGAAAGGGAGGTGCTCTTAGTGTCATTCTGAATTTTTTTTTAAGTCAATATAATCGCCTTAATTTTTGTAGGGTTTGTGTTTTCTTTCTTTCTTTTTTTTTTTTTTTTTGGTCTTTTTCTAGGGCCACACCTGTGGCATATGGAGATTCTCAGGCTAGGGGTCTAATCGGTGCTGTAGCCACTGGCCTACACCAGGGCCACAGCAACTCGGGATCCGAGCCACGTCTACAACCCACACCACAGCTCATGGCAACGCTGGATCCTTAACCCACTGAGCAAGGCCAGGGATTGAACCCACAACCTCATGGTTCCTAGTTGGATTCGTTAACCACTGAGCAATGATAGGAACTCCAATTTTTGTAGTTTAAATGACAGAGAATAGATGATCAGTGGACTAATTCAACTTTTTTAAAAAAACGTAGCCTTTACTGTATGCCTACTCCTTTAACACTGAGGCAGAAAAGATTAAAAAGACAATATCTCTACCTTGAGGGGTTTAATTATAAAATGTACCTTTCTTTGTTAGCCTCTTTCTAGACAAAATTTTACCTATCCCTTTGCTTTAATACTTTATTTGTAAATCTTTTGGAATGGGTTGAGCTATTCATTGAGAAAACATCAACATAAAATTATTCTCTTAATTTATGTGAATTTATTCAGTTACATTGAGCTGTCTTAAAACTGTGGTGATTTTAGAGGGGGATAAATGTAAACATATTTGTCACTAAACATGTGACTAGAGCACAACCTCATTGTTTTGAATTGGACAAAAACTTAAGGGTTAATAGGTTATAGCTTCTAAGGTTCTTTACTCTTAAATCCACTGGAAATATTTACTTCAGTTTATGATTCACAATTAGGAAAAAATCTGTTTTTTCCTTTCCCTTCTTTTCATTTTCATTCTTTGTTTCTGTCTTCTGTTATTGCTTTTCCTTTACCTTCTGAATTCCTTTCTTTCCTTTCCTATAGGCACTGATGTTCTTTACATTGGCCCTCTGAAAGGTGAGCCTTGGCACAATTAAAAACAAAAATGTTGGTCTGTCTGCTTCAGCAATATCCTTAACTTATATTCTAACTCTCAAACTGATTTTTTCCCTAGAATTTCCACCAATTTAATTATATTTTTTGAGCCTGTTATTACGTGTTTTTAATACAAAGAGTTAATTTCATGTTTTTAAGACAGGTAAAATAATGTACTGTGGCTTTCCATTCCAGAATGAAGTTTTTGTTTCACAGTATGCTTTATATCATTATAGCATGTGTTACTGAAAACTAATATACCATGCTTCATACTTAACTACCTATTTTTCATGTTATTTATTAGGAAGTATATATTCAAGCCCAGGACTTTATAGTAAAACAATGACCCCCACTTACGATGCTCATGATGGAAGCCCCTTGTCACCGACTTCTGCTTGGTTCGGTGACAGTGCTTTGTCAGAAGGGAACCCTGGTATACTTGCCGTCAGTCAACCAATAACATCACCAGAAATCTTGGCGAAAATGTTCAAGCCTCAAGCCCTTCTTGACAAAGCAAAAATCAACCAAGGGTAAGTTTTAAAGTATAGACATAATTTTAAAATTTCTTGGCGTTCCTGTTGTGGCACAACAGAAACGAATCTGACTAGTGTTCATGAGGATGTGGGTTTGATCCCTGGCCTTGCTCAGTGGGTTGGGGATCCATTGTTGCTGTGAGCTGTGGTGTAGGTTGCAGATGTGGCTTGGATCCTGTGTTGCTGTGGCTGTGATACAGGCCGGCAGCTGTAGCTCCAATTCGACCCCTAGCCTGGGTACTTCCATATGCCCGGGGTATGGCCGTAAAAAGCAAAATAAATAAATAAATAAGATATCTTTATCCACATAGAGGTAGAAATACTAATTCTGTCTTGCTTATGTTCCACTGCTCTTGTTAATTTGTCCAGGTGGCTTGATTCCTCAAGATCTCTCATGGAACAAGATGTGAAGGAAAATGAGGCCTTGCTGCTCCGATTCAAGTATTACAGCTTTTTTGATTTGAATCCAAAGGTACCGAGGGTTTAGAGGGATCTCTTTTGTTCTTTTTGTTTGCTTTTTTTGGAGGTTGTTGGGGTGAGGAATTGTTTGGCTGTATATAGTAAGTCTTGAATAATATTAAAAACTCAGAGCTTTGGAGAAAGGCACCTGTATTTTAAATAAGTCTATTGTTTTATTACGTTGGGAAGTGTAACTAAATGCTTTTCTTTTTTGTTAAGATAATTGAGTTTTTAGTTGATTTGTATTTTAAAGGCACTTGGCGGGAGTTCCCGTCGTGGCGCAATGGTTAACGAATCCAACTAGGGACCATGAGGTTGCGGGTTCGATCCCTGGCCTTGCTCAGTGGGTTAAAGATCCGGCGTTGCCGTGAGCTGAGCTGTGGTGTAGGTCGCAGACGCGGCTCGGATCCTGCGTTGCTGTGGCTCTAGCCTATCCTAGGCTGGTAGCTACAGCTCTGATTCGACCCCTAGCCTGGGAACCTCCGTATGCCGCGCGGGAGCGGCCCAAGAAATGGCAAAAAAAAAATAAAGGCACTTGGTACTACAGAATTGGTAAAGTTAATGTATTTTTTTTTAACATCTCTCTTCAGTTGTACTTTAGAAAAGTTTTCTGAAAGATAGCCTATTCAGTTACTTTCAGATTTCTAATTATATATCTCAGAAGATGTTGCTTCAAAAAAAATTTTTTTTTAGTCTGCATGTCTTCCAATTTAATAGCCAAACACTGTAATATGTTTTTACCATCAGATGGTTGGCATCATCTGTACTACTGAAGTACTCTACTTTTCTGTTAAGATTTTAATTTGCTATAGAGATCTGAAATGTTTCCCCTCAACCCCACTGCTCCCCAGCCCCCTGCCCAAGAAAACACACAGCACAGAGATTTGGATCTTTTGCTTTTCATTTGTTTGTATTTTGAATTTTGTGGGTGGAGGGGGCCTCTCTTGACTGATTCTCATCCCTTTGTGTCTAGGTTATAGTCTAGATTTTAATGTATGTATATGTGTGTATCATTTCAAATTATGTGTTTAAATAATTATACAACAGCAAAACGTATATAGTAGAATTATTAAAAGTCATTTAAATTCCTTTTTAGGTTATATCATACCTAATTTTAGTAAAGTCAAAGCTGTTCTGGGAACATAGTTAACATTTGCGTGCGTGCACATACTCACACCTTCTATTTTGGATTCTTCTTTTTTTTTTTTGGCTTTTTAAGGCCACACCTATGGCATGTGGAAGTTCCCAGGCTAGGGGTTGAATCAGAGCTGCCAGCCTATGCCACAGTCATAGCAACGCCAGATCCCAGCCATGTCTGCAACTTACACCACAGCTCACAGCAATGCCAGATCCTTAGTCCACTGAGTGATGCCAGGGATCAAACCTGCATCCTCATGGATACTAGTTGCATCCGTTACTGCTGAGCTACAATGGGAACTGCTGGATTCTTAAAATGGTTAGTTTCCACGGACCTGCCACTTTGTCTGGGTGTGCTTTTCCACAGTGAGCAAATATTCCTTGAAATGACTGATTTACTCTCTGGTTATGACATGTTAGTGTGGTAAGTTGCAACAATAATATTGAAAAGGAGTTAGTTCTACCTCACTTTAATGTCTTCAAGTTAAATTCCTTTTGTTAAGGGCTATGATACCTAGTGGTTATTTCCCTGGAAAATAATAGACAAAAGCTACTTCTAATACTGAATACATAAAAATCTTTTGGCATCTTTTAATGCCATTTTAAATGAACAGTTAGGTGTGTGTATATATAAGTATATTGGATAGCTTTTTGTCTTTATTGTTAATGTTAAAGGTGATATATTACAAAAGAATTGTGTGTCTTTTGTTGCAGTATGATGCAATCAGAATCAATCAGCTTTATGAGCAGGCCAAATGGGCTATCCTCTTGGAAGAAATTGAATGCACCGAAGAAGAAATGATGATGTTTGCAGCCCTGCAGGTAGTGGAGAATATGGGTTAATGGGATTTTGCAGGGGAAAAGGGTAGGGGATTATTTAAATGGTGAAGTGGCATAGTAATTCCAGTAACATTTTGATAGCATTTTACTTTTTCCTATGTAGAAAGGGAATAGAAGGGAGGGGGAGAGAGGGGGAGTTTGGGGTTAGTAGATGCAAACTGTTGCATTTAGAGTGGATAAGCAATGAGATCCTGCTATATATAGCACAGGGAACTATGTCTAGTCACTTGTGATGGAGGATAATGTAAGAAAAAGAATGTGTGTGTGTGTATGTATATATGTATGTATGACTGGGTCACTTTTTTATACAGCAGAAATTGACAGAACATTGTAAATCAACTCTAACAGAAAAAATAAAATCTTAAAGTGAATAGACACATAGAAGGCAAAATAAATGTGAATTTAGTGTAGTATTTTCTTATGTAAGAATTTAGTGGTATACTTAATAGTTACTTTTCTTTCTCCTGTAGGAGAAAAATATCCTCCCACCCCCAGATGTATACTAGCTTCAAACTATCCAATTTTCCCCCTGGAAATAAAATCTATAGTAAAAATCAGATTGCTGAAATGAAGCTTTTTTGCATAATTTAATAAATAACTGGGAATGATAATATTTGTAAAATGGGCTATGGCAGAAATGAATAATTTTTAAGACTATAAAATTTTAAGAGACTAGTGAAACTAAACATAACTAAGTTTTTAGAATGAGAATCCTTAAGAACTAGACAGCTAATATTAAACCAGTATTTTTCTAAATGTGGTTCTTGCATACCACCTGTTTCGAAATTACAATAGGGCTTACTGAAAAAATTAATTGTCTGCTTCATTACTGTTATTCCCTCTGGTAAAATCATATTAGGGTGGCATCCACAGAGCAGCATTCTTGGAGACACTGAGGTCTCCTCGACCCCTAGATTAATATTTCTTACATTTCAAAGCCTCTGAGTGAGGCTTTGATGAGTATTTTCAGATTATAGTGGAATTCTGTTTTCACCTAGAGTTCTGATAAAATTGATGTTTTTTAAGTACTGGAAGCAAGGCTGACATTCAGTTATGAAAAGCTTTTAATTGTAATAATGATTTAATATTTTCTTTGGAATACAAACATGCTTTCAGTCTTCCAAATGCTTCTATGTACCCAGAAAGGCTTCTCAGTTAAGACTCAAAAAGTTGTCCTTGCAGTTCTCATCGTGGTGCAGTGGTTAACAAATCCGACTAGGAACCACGAGGTTGCGGGTTCGATCCCTGGCTTTACTCAGTGGGTTAAGGATCTGGTGGCTACGGCTCCGATTAGACTTCTAGCCTGGGAATCTCCATATGCCGCAGGAGCAGCCCTAGAAAAGGCAAAAAAAAAAAAGGTTGTCCTTCACAGAGGAAGAACAGCTCATTTATCCATAGTTCATATTACTGGAAGAAGGGAATTAAAATGAAGCTCAGGCAGGGAAAATCTTTAACGATAGATGAATTAGTTTAACTATTTTCTAAAGTCTTGCTTAATCAACTAGTTAAGACTCTTATTGTGTTTCTGGATGATTCAGACTATCTGAAGAATTACTTGAATTAAATTAAGTACCTCACTTGGTTATGGTGTTCTCTCTATAGCTTTCTCACTTAGAATATAGGCTCGTAATTTTCAAGTGAAATTTTGCTGATGACAGAATAATAAGACATATAAAATATACATCAGAAGAACCACAGGTTTTTTGGTATAGTATTTCTTATCTTTTTATTATAAAAATAATGTTTTTTTTAAAGCCAACAGATATATTATACTGTGCCTGGCACACAGTGGGTGTTCAAAAAAAAAAAAACTGTTGAATGACTATACACACAGTGGTGTAGTCACAGAAATGGGATTGTTTTGCAGCTTTCCCCAATCCCCATCCTCACCTAACATTAGATATTCCATTTTGATGCAGTAGAAAACACCTCAGAACCACAGATTTTAATTCATAGAAACTGAATGCTCCAAAATAGCTTTCCTGGACCATTTAAAAATCTAAATTCGGGAGTTTTCTGTGGCCTTAGCAGGCTAAGGATCCAGTGTTGTCACTGCCGTGTTGCAGGTTCAATTCCTGGCCCAGGAATTTACACATGCCATGGGTGTGTGTGTGGGGGGGGGGGGAATCTAGATTCATTGAGAGAATTTTGGACTAAAAATACCATGAGTTGTCAGAAGCCTTCCCAGTGACTGATCCAAAGCCTCTTGGAAACCATCCAGTACAAGAAGGTGGAAACTCTGAAAGTATGGCAAGGAGATGCCTAGTATTTTTTATTTTAGATGCAGGCTACACTCTGAACTGTCCCTTCCTTAAAGCTTCTACTTCAAAGAAATAAAATAATTCAAAGTAAGAAACTGTGGATTAAGGAAAATAAGTTAGTAACCCTGTGTTTCAAGCATTTTGGTCCAGTGATGTACTGTAATATTTAATAGATACCCATGACTTTTTTGTTTCGTCTTGTTTTTTAGAGCCACACCGGTGGCATATGGAGGTTCCCAGGCTAGGGGTCTAATCGGAGCTGTTGCCATCGGCCTATGCCCCATCTACAGCAAACAGATCCAAGCTGTGTCTGTGACCTCATAGCTCACAGCAACGCCAGATCCTTAATCCACTGAGCGAGGCGAGACCAGGGATTGAACCCACAACCTCATGGTTCCTAGTTGGATTCGTTTCTGCTGCACCACCACGATGGGAACTCCCGATACCCGTGACTTTTGAAAGCAAATCTGGATTTTAGGACCACTCCCGTTCATAGTCAGGACTTTTCCAGTTTAACTCATAAGGACCCTATGTATCAGAATCATGTAAGGCACTTAGTCAAATTGCAAGTTCCAGACTGGACCCCAGATTTACTGAATCAAAATCTCTGGGGTAAAGCTGAGAATCTCTATTTTTAACCACCTTTCCATATGTTTCTTAATATACCCTGATGTTTTAGGCTACTGCCTGAGGGCCTCAGTCTACCTCTTTCTCCATGATTTGTGAATATGGAAGCTTCTACCACTGTAAGGATTCATTTCAGCACAAGTGAAGTTACAGCCAGAGACTAGTCATTTTAATTTACTAAATCTTAAAATACAGAGGAATGTTGATAATTGGCTTCAGGATTATCTCACTAAATGTTCCGATGACTAGATTGTGTTCAGTGAATGAACCCATCAAAAATGTGGATTGCTACTTAGTGCTTTGAAAAGTAACTGATTAAGTCATTTAAAAGTTCTGGTTAATTTTGTATAAAACCTCTGTAAAGTTTAGCATCAAAATCTAATCATTAATATTTGTTGTAAGTCACTTACCTAAATGTATTTAAAATTATGATTAGCTGCTCTGTACCCAAAGATTTTTCTGTCTACATATAGGAGTAGTTACCACTACTCATTATACATACACTCATATGTAAATGTGGGTATTTGTGTGTGTGTCGGGGTTGTGTGTGTGTTCACATATAAACGTAATCTATCTTATTCTAATGTGTGAGAGATAATATGAATGCCATCTCCCTCTGATCATGTTTCCAACATTGAATTGAGGATGAAAGGAAAGTGAAACTTTAGTTTTCAACATAATAGTACTAATATAAAGTAATCACTGTTAATCCATTTCTACAGAAGACCTTATGCATAGTCTGTTCTGTTCATTATCTCTTGGTTTCTGGTTGCTTTCTGGATATGCAATACTGCAGTGCAAAAAAAAAAAAAAAAAGTTAAAAGTCTCTCCTCATATAGAGCTTGGTGGAGAATATGTTAACTCTCTAAATCTAGGGACTCCCAAACCAAATTTAATTGTATTTGTCCAAAGATGCTACTTTTTTTGAGTAAATATTAGTAGATTTAGGATATTGATTTCAGGTGCCATGCCTATTTTCCTATCCTTCTAATTCTTGGAGACTTTTTAGCTTTTCAGATTAGGTGATAAAAAGCATTCAATATAGGTACAGATAGAATCTCATTTTTTTAAAGTTCCTAGTTAGAACAATCATTTAAACGAAATATCACTTTTGGTTTCAGTATCATATCAATAAGCTGTCAATCATGACATCAGAGAATCATTTGAACAACAGTGACAAAGAAGTTGATGAAGTTGATGCCGCCCTTTCAGACCTGGAGATTACTTTGGAAGGGGGAAAAACATCCACAATTTTGGTAGGGTGAATCTTTTACCTTCTCATTTAATTTTAATTGATGCTTATACCTTTTTGTGGAACTAGGATTTGGGGAGTGTTTGGGGGATATAGAGAAATATCTTTGCTTTAGAGAATACAGACGTCGGTTTTCTGGAAACTTTCAGGAAAATTCTTAATAATGTTCTAGTGTCTAGTACTTCCAACACAGTAAAGGTAGATCTTCTGACACTACACATTCTCTTAACAAGTAGTGGGGAGACATTTCTGCAGAGATGTTAATCTCAAGTCATGGTCAAATCCATTTAGAGTTCTCCAAATTTGAAATATTATAGAAGAAGAAAAAAATAGGTCTCTGGAAAATTTTTAAGTGCTTAGGAATTAGTTTTTACATAAGAAACACTTATCTTGGTGTTTTTATTTTTTACAAAATTTCTATATGGAGCTACAGATAGTTTTAGCTATATTAGAAATCAGTGATACATTCCTGTGGGTTGTATAAGTTGCTATTTTGATAAAATTTTTTTTTTTTGTCTTTTTGCTATTTCTTTGGGCCGCTCCCGTGGCATATGGAGGTTCCCAGGCTAGGGGTTGAATCGGAGCTGTAGCCACCAGCCCACGCCAGAGCCACAGCAAGGCTGGATCCAAGCCACGTCTGCAACCTACACCACAGCTCATGGCAACGCCGGATCATTAACCCGCTGAGCAAGGGCAGGGAACGAACCCGCAACCTCATGGTTCCTAGTTGGGTTCATTAACCACTGCGCCACGACAGGAACTCCTGATAAAATTTTTAATAGCTTTTTATGTCATTTGAAAATACCAGGAGTTCCCATCATAGCTCAGTGGTTAACAAATCTGACTAGCATCCATGAGGACACAGATTCAATCCCTGGCCTCACTCAGTGGGTTAAGGATCTGGTGTGGCCATGAGCTGTGGTGTAGGTCACACATGAGGCTCGGATCCTGCGTTGCTGTGGCTGTGGAGTAGCTGGCGACTACAGCTCTGATTCCACCCCCTAACCTGGGAACCTCCATATGCCACAGGTGTGGCCCTAAAAAGAAAAAAAAATACCATTGTACTGTATGGCCATATAATATTGATTGGCCTTTAAAATTTTTTTTTTGTCTTTTTGCCTTTTTTGTTGTTGTAGTTGTTGTTGTTGTTGCTGTTGCTATTTCTTGGGCCGCTCCCGCGGCATATGGAGGTTCCCAGGCTAGGGGTCTAATCGGAGCTGTGCCGCCGGCCTACGCCAGAGCCACAGCAACGCAGGATCCGAGCCGCGTCTGAAACCTACACCACAGCTCACGGCAATGCTGGATCGTTAACCCACTGAGCAAGGGCAGGGACCGAACCCGCAACCTCATGGTTCCTAGTCGGATTCGTTAACCACTGCGCCACGACGGGAACTCCTAAAATCTTTATAATATCTATTTTAAGTAATTTTGCTTATTTATTGAATAAGCTGGTTCTTTTATTTATTTATTTATTTATTTATTTATTTAGTCTTTTTAGGGCTGTACCCATGGCATATGGAGGTTCCCAGGCTAGGGGTCGAATCGTAGCTGTAGCCCCTGGCCTACACCACAGCCACAGCAACTCAGGATCTGAGCCGTGTCTGCAAACTACACCACAGCTCATGGCAACGCCAGATCCTTGACCCACTGAGTGAGGCCAGGGGTCGAACCCACAACCTCATTGTTTCTAGTCAGATTTATTTCCTCTGTGCCACAACAGGAACTCCTGAATAAGCTGGTTCTTGATGTCAATACTAAACATTAGAATTTCAAATTAAAAAAAAAATTTAAAAAAATGATTTCTTTTCCTAGGGTGACATCACTTCCATTCCTGAACTTGCTGACTATATTAAAGTTTTCAAGTAAGTACAGAAGGGGGAGAGATTCCAAATATTAATAAATAAATCAGTTTTATAGCAATGGTCACATCTTTTAAATTTACTGTTAAATGACTGTCAAATGCATCTATAAGAACATTTACCAATTAGATAAACACTAAATTGAAATGAGGGAAAATAACCTTCTTTACCAAATTAAAATTGCAATACTCATTCAAGTTGTGAGTTTTTTTTTATTTTATTAAGTTGTTTTATGTGATAAACATTGTTCTTAAGCCTGGGGAGGGGTGTGTGGGAGGGGCAGGGGGAGGGGTGTGTGGGAGGGGCAGAGGGAGCGGGATTGTGAAACCTAGGTGGATTGCATCATGCAGATTCTGACCCACATAGTGGCTTATCAGTGTAAAGCATCCCATCTGTTGTCAGTAGTTATTTCTTTGTTCAGAGCCCCAGAATCTTTGAATTCTATTCATTTGTTCAGGAGACATTTATAACAAGGTTTTAGTGTATCTTATCTAGACTTTTAAAAAAAATTGATCTGGTCAGTCATATTGCACAGAATCAAGAGAGCAAGGCATTAAGGCAGGAAGAGGAAAAGAGGTGATATGGAATATAAGCCATTATGAAATAAACCATTTATTGTAGCTAAGCGTTATACCAGTTCCATATATGGAGCACATCTGAGCTGATGGCCCAACGTCACATGCCACTTCCTAACCTCACTTTGTTCTCCCTATAAACACCTTTGGCATTGACCTATATTTTTCCTTATCCTCTCTTCCTCATGCTTCAAGTTTGACATAAGTGGTAAGTTAAAGTCATCCCTGAGAGATAGGCACTTCCCTCACCTTTAGTCTTGCTAGGTAAACAAGAGGCAGTTGCATGGGCACCATGAGGTAAATTACAGGACCTGGGAACCTTCCAATTATTGACATTTACTTCACCTTTATTTTCCTGCCCTTCCTATGTGACCCGCTAGTGATATAGACGGCTACAACTGACAGAAGTACTGGAATATTGGTCTTGCTCTCTTTCTCTGCCTACTCACTGTAAGATCTTCCTGAGCAGATTGATTGAAAAAGAAGGGGCAAATCCAATAATAGCAACTTTGAATATAATGGCCAAAAGGGAATCGAATTCAGCACACGTAAAGCTTGGTCTCAGGCTTTTAACATTGTGAAACTTTGCTGCTAAAACATAGCATTGGTAAAGTTATTTCAAAAGTGTTTTCCTCCTAATTCTATTTGACACATAGGCCAAAAAAGCTGACTCTAAAAGGTTACAAGCAATATTGGTGCACCTTTAAAGATACATCTATTTCCTGCTATAAGAGCAAAGAAGAATCCAGTGGCACACCAGCCCATCAGATGAACCTAAGAGGTAAGGGAAGCCTTGCAATGACCAGTATTGATGGTGGAATATCTATTAGCTAACACTCATAAATTTCATTTTGCTGAGGGGAGAAATTTTTTAGCAGCTCCTTTACTCCTTTAGGTATATATTCAATTTCACATGAATATTTTGTTGTAGTCTCTCTTCAGTCCTCACTTGAAGTATGGGATTCTACTGTTCTTTGTTTGTTTGCTTGTTTTGCTTTTTAGGGACACATGTGTGGCAAATGGAAGTTTCCAGGCTAGGAGTTGAATCAGAGCTTTAGCTGTTGGCCTATGCCACAGCCACAGCCATGCAACATCCAAGCTATGTCTGTAACCTACACCACAGCTCACGGCAATGCTGGATCCTTGATCCACTGAGTGAGGCTAGGGATCAAACCTGCATCCTCATGGATACTAGTCGGGTTCTTTACCACTGAGCCACAACAGGAACTTCCTCTACTTTTATCCCAAGAAAATTTATGGTATCTCTTTCCTATTTTTCAGCATCAGGACATTGAATTTTTCCTCATTCTGCAGGAGTTGCCTGCTTACCTGTTTCAGATTCTGCTTAATTTTCATCTGTGCTGTAGTCATCACCTCCCAGTTTTTGCTGGTTTCTCCCTTCCTCATCAGCATCCTACTCCTCTTCCTGACCTTTACTGATGACAAGCTAGTCCAGCTCAGATCCCCAGACTCTTGATTTTTAGGCTCACCAGTGGGTTAGCTGACACCAGCAGGGTTTGGCAAGGTTCTTCCTCATTGCCAACACTTCTTCCCTGTTAAAGTGTCATCTTTAACACTGTTTTCATCATGGCTTCTGGGACAGTCCCAGGATAACTCCGTGAGGCTCTTCCTAGCTGCCAACCTGAATCTCATTGGTTTCCTCTTGTCTCTTCAAATATAAAGCTGTCTCAGAACAGGGGCTGGCATTTGAGGCACATGTAGCTAGACCTGTTTCTGCTTTCTTGTGGCAGCTGTGGCAGGCTTGTTTCCTGTAGCCTGAACTGAGCCTGGCCAAGGCTCAGAGCTACTGGGTTTGGTCTTTTTTTTCCCCCATTCAGATCTGTGGAGTTAGAGCTTCATTGCAGTTTTAGTTACTTGTATTGGTTCTTCACACCATTCCTTCACCACTTTCATGTGTTAGATGCCCTGGTTCAGGTGGTAGGAAAGTTTCCTCTCCAGGTTGGTCTGGTTCTTTTGCAGCTGGAGCACATCCTGCCACCTCTTTCTCTGCATGGCCTTTAGCTGGTTTTGCAGACTGTCCAAGATCCTCTCTCATCACTTGTGGTGATGTTATTTAAAACTGCCCAGCTCATTTCCAGTTTAGATACCACTTCCTCTGGGAAGATGTACCCCTGAGAACTGCTCTCTCACCAGCTCACAAAGCACTCACTGCACTCTTGGTAGCCAGCATGCTTGGCAGAGGATGCAGTAGATCAGTTCCTCACTATTCCACACTCCTTTTACTGTGAATTCCCTTATAGCAAAAGCTAGAAGACTAAAATACATTTTCCAGACTCATTTCCAGCAAGATTTAGATTCCAATCAGATGCATTCTTGTGAGACTTGAATTCCCAACTGAGTCAAGGGGTTGGAGAGGCAGTTCAGAAAGGAGTTAGGTGCTTCTGGGCTCTGGAGTTAAATCTCTAGATCTTATTCTTAATTTTGCTTGGTACATTGTACATTGGAATATTTTTAGTGTATTTCAACAAGATATCCAAATCTCTACCCTGTCTCTATTCTCCTGGTAGTCAGCCAAACTATTGCTTTATAGTTACGCACATTTTAAAAAATAGAAAAACTTCTGCCCTGGGTAGAAGATTGCTATGCCCATGCATTGCAATTCTGTAATTTTCATAAAGCTTTTAGTTAGTCTCACTGCCTTTCTAGGTCAGGAGTCTAACTTTTCTGTCTCTATCATTTTTTCTTTTTATGGCCACACCCATGGCATATGTAAGTTCCCGAAGCTGTGACCTGCACCACAGCTGTGGCAATGCCAGATCCTTTAACCCACTATGCTGGGCTGGGGATCGAACCCACACCTCTGCAGTGACCAAAGCTCCTGCAGTCAGATTCTTAACCCACTATGCCATAGCGGGAATTCCTCTGTTACTGTCAGAATCCATCACAGCTTTTTTTTTTTTTGTCTTTTTGCCTTTTCTAGAGCCGCTCCTGTGGCACATGGAGGTTCCCAGGCTAGGGGTCCAATCGGAGCTGTAGCCATCAGCCTACGCCAGAGCCACAGCAACACGGGATCCGAGCCGCATCTGCGACCTACACCACAACTCACGGCAATGCCGGGTCCTTAACCCACTAAGCAAGGGCAGGGATCAAGCCCGAAACCTCATGGTTCCTAGTCGGATTCGTTAACCACTGCACCACGACGGAAAACTCCCCATCACAGCTTTCATATTGCTTCCCTTCAAAGCTGTCTTCTGGCCTCTGTCTTATCTGTCCCTGTTACATCCCTAATCTTCTCTCTGTATAAGTGAGGAGTCAGGTCCTGGTATGGAGAACAGCTTACAGGGTGTCCTGGTCTCACTTCTCCCGTCCTCCCAAAGGAGCGCTTTTCAAGCACATCACACTGGTTGAAGGTAACACTAGCCCAAGAATCAAATGGCCTAGATTCTGCTCTGCCACTAAACAAGCCCTATGATTTTGGGAAAAATAGCCTATCTGGACCTCAGTATCATCCTCTGAGTAGTGAGTCGTGGACTAGATGCTCTCTAGGGCCCCTAAGATTCCTAAAATGCAAAGTTCTAAAAAATGCAGTTCAACAGATGCTGATTGATCTCTTGTGCCACAAACTGTGCCAGGCACTGGAGATGTGAGCAAGCATGGATTAGTCTTATCCTTCAGGATGTTTAGGGTATGTTAGGAGATAAACAGTTATAACTTGGGCAATAAATAGTACCTTAAAAAGTAATTAGCAAGTCAAAGGAGCAAAGAGGTAAGGGTGCTCTATCAGTTACTCTTCCGTGATGGTGGAGGGAATTAGGAGAGACTTTATGGGGGAAATTATGTTGGAGTGAACATCCAAAAGAGAAAATTGTGATCCGTGGAAGGAAAGAGTTGGTAAAAGAGACTGGTGTATAAACATGCTTGGAATAAAGCATCAGCAACTGCAGTGGGGGTTGTGCTGCTAGAATGTGGAATTGAAGGTGTGGGGGCAGGGGTGGTGACTCCTTCCTTAATAGCTGTTGAATATCCATATCCATATCTTGCTAACATGAGAGGTAATGCTGTCAGAGGAAAAAAATGTTAAGGAAAAAATCAGGAGCAATGAAGTAACACTGAGACCCTAACATGAAAATGATAGGATCCATCATATTTATATTGGCTATAGTAAAACGGGGAGATTTCAGAGCAGTGGTAGTGATTCAGGTTAGGTTCATCATATGGATAGAGAAAAGGGTGCACCTTCAGGAGATACTGAGGAAGTTCAGTCGACAGACCTGCGAGAGGCTAGGGGAGAGACTTGATTCTAGCTTGTATGGTTGGGTGGGTAGGGTGAGATTGAGATTGAGAGTGAGTTTGGGGAGAAAGATAAACTTAATTTAATTGGATTATTTTAAATTTAAGGTGCCAGTGGGATATCTATTTGGAGATGGGAGAGATGCATGCTGCAGATAATGATGTTGTAGCAGTTAGTATTAAAAGTATATGTGGCCATTGAAATAGTTGTCTATAATACGAAAAGGCTAATGAGAACAGAACCCTGCAGGGCACCCATATTTAAGGTATAGGGCAGACTGGAGGAGAGGAACTTGAAAGGGAAACAAAAATGAAAAATGCATAGGGAGGAATTCCTATCATGGTTCAGTGGAAACAAATCCGACTAGGAACCATGAAGTTGCAGGTTCAATCCTGGCCTCGCTAAGTGGATTTAAGGATCCAGCGTTAGTGGTGTAGGTTGCAGACGAGGCTCGGATCTGAAGTGGCCGTGGCTGTGGTGTAGGCTGACAGCTATAGCTCTAATTAGACCCCTAGCCTGGGAACCTCCATATGCCGTGGGTACGCCCTAAAAAGCAAAAAAAAAAAAAAAAAAAAGCATAGGAAGACTGTGGAAATGAGGGATGATACAAGTTAAGGTAAAAGGTGTTTTAAAAAGGACAGGGTAGTCAATAGTGTCGAATGCTACAGGAAAGTAAGATAAAGACTAAGCTTCCATTGGATTTAGCCACATGGAGGTGGTTAGTGGCCTTGATTTAGAATAGATTCAGCAGGGGTAGTGAGTGGGATGGACTGGGAGTTTGGGGTTAATAGATGCAAACTATTGCATTTGGAGTGGATAAGTAATGGGACTGTAATGCTGTACAGTCAGGGAACTATATCTAATCACATGTGATGTAACATGATGGAAGATAATAGGAGAAAAAGAACATATATATATGTGCGTAGCTGGGTTACTTGATATTGTACAGCAGAAATTGACAACATTTTTAAGTTAGGTATAATAAAAAAATTTTTTTAAATAACAGATTCAGCAGGTTTTGGGTATGGTAGCCAAAGTATAGTCTTTGAGAAGTAAATAGGAAATAAAGATAGTTTTTGATGAACTATCTTTATTTCCTATGACAGGGAAAGAGAGCAGTAATAGAAGAGACAGGTATCAAGTAGAAGAGAGGCATTTTATAGTTTAAGATGAGAAGGACTTCGGGAGGTTAAATGCTGATGGAAACATCACCTTGCAGAGAAAGGAGGGAAAGTGGGAGGAGTGGGTCTCTGTGGTGGAGCAAGATTCCTGGTGGTGGTAGAAAGCTCAGCCCACTCAGACAGGAGGGCCTTAGGGGCTTAGACCCCATTTCACTGTGTGGACATGAGGGCAGCTAGGTTTTTTTCTGCTGTGGTGGCAGAAAGGTGGGGGACCTCATTTCTGATGGCTTTCATGTTCTTGGAAAAATAACAGATGAAATTGTCCCCTAAGAGCAAGTGGCAGAGGAGGTCTAAGAAGATTTGAAATAAACATTGTTGAGAATGTCCTAAAGACGGAAAGATTGTAAATGTCATGGGTCAGGTTGAAGTTGAAAACTGATGAATTTCTAGTGAAACTTACCTGCTCAGTTTTGTGACTCCCTCCCCTCTTCTAGCGTGCTCAGCAGCCAGAACATAAGCAAGTAAACGGTAGATGATTGGGTTGAGCCAGAGTTAAGGTTTTGCTAAGTGTATGTGATGGAAAGACCATGAGTCTGGAGAGCTGGAGGTGACATCTGGTGAAGTGGTGTCTAGCCTGGACTGCAGGGAAGGAAGGTGGGAACATGTAGTGGGTGGGGAGAAAGCTGTGCGCTCACTGGATTGGGTCTCTCAAAGAATTTGAGATATAGGATTGAAGACTGTGATCACAGTGGGCTGTTTGCATTTAACATTTCAGAGGCTGGTAACTGGGTTATAGTGTTGTCCAGCACGTTACTACGGAAGCAGGTAGCTGAGAAAGCAAGGAGGCGTAGCCACTGAGTGCCTCTGTGCCTACATGAGCCTGAGTTACCACTTTTTCTCTCTTTTTAATTGTCTTGGTATTTTACTTTACAAAGAAACCTAATTATTTTGGTTTTGTGTACTGTATTTTTTAAATTTTATTTTTATTTTTTGTCTTTTTGTCTTTTTTTAGGGTCTCACTGGCAGCAGCGGCATATGGAGGTTCCCAGGCTAGTGGCTGAATTGGAGCTGTAGCTGCTGGCCTATGCCACAACAACTCGGGGTCTGAGCTGTGTCTGTGACCTACACCACAGCTCACAGCAATGCCAGATCCTTAACTCACTGAGCGAGGCCAGGGATTGAACCCGTATCCTCATGGATGCTAGTCAGGTTCGTTAACCACTGAGCTACAATGGGAACTCCGGTTTTGTGTACTTTAAATCTACTTGAATGATTAATGAAATTTATGGAAAAGATGGTCTATCTCCAGACAGCTTTGTTTTAACTTCATAGGTTAAACACACTGCCACACAACTCCCTGGTCACTTCTAGTAGTTGTGTAGAAGGAGTCAACTATGGCAGCTACTTATGTGCAGTAAATATTTTAAAAGAAAGTAAAGGGCGGGGGGGAGTCCACCAAAATCATGACTGGAGTTAATTTTGGAGAGGAGACAGACCTATCTATCCCTTATCCAAAATGTTCTGTTTCTTTAATTTGATACTTGTAACATTTATGTAAAGGGGGAAAAGTGACAATTTAAACATTTTTTCTATATGGTAGATATACAGAGGTTTATTATTCTTGTTCCTTATACTCTCTCTGCTGGGAGAAGTCACTTCAGTACAAAGAGAAAAGGGCAGTGGCAGGCCTTGCTAACTGTTTACATCCTTCCTCATAGAACCTGCTGGATGGCGATGAGACATACTGAGGGACATATGAACTAAAAGCAGAAATGATTGGAATACCCTTTAGGGAGCTTTGACATGTACATCATCTTAATGATCCTTGCAGCATCAGTGAGGTAGAGTTTAAGGTCAGGAAATTTGGGCATAAATCAAGTGGACATGAGTGGTTGAGCAAGGTCTGGGACCCAAATCCCTGATTAAGAGCTCTTCCTCACTGGTTACTAATTTATGCTGACCATTGCCCCATTACTTAACGGACTATACATTCAGTAAATCTGTGTTCTCCTCTGTAAAGCCACCAGGTAATGGTTAACAGAGTTGAGTACATGGATTTTTGTTATCCATAAATGTATGTGTTACTGAAAATTTGCCAGTAAATGGAAATTCTGAATGCCAGTTATTTTCATACTGACTTCCAAAGTATGTAAGTTTATGTTACCTTCTAGACCAGATGGACTCCTAAAATATTGTGCATACAGTTGATCAATGGATTGAGTCATATCTACAAAGAAATGGCTTTAAGAAACCATTTTTGTTCAGATGGTCACCCTCTGAATTGAACTATTAGTTTAGTATGCCAATACCCTGGAATTTTGGAAGGACGCCTGTGCCCAGGAGCATTCAGTTGAATCAGGAGAGCCTTGCTTCTCTACCCAACCCCCCTTTGCCACCCCTTCCGCCTCTGCCACCCCACCTCCCCAGTGCCATTAGGCTTTCTCCTTCTGCACAGGAATAGGAGGGGAGAACAGTTGAATTAGGGAACAGTGGGATCCTGAGGAGGCCCTCATATAGGACTCCAGCTCAAACTGGCTATCCCCCCCACACATAGGCCTTTTTTTTTTTTTTTTTTAAAGGCGTCATAATAGTCATTTCTTCTGACCAAAACACAATTAAATTAGAATGTAATTATAGAAGGATATTTAAAAACACCTTTACATTTGAAAGTTTTAAAAATCCCAGATAACTTGAGATTGGGAGGAACTGAATGATACTAAAACTATACGTATAAAACTTGTGGGATACATCATATTGTAAGTGATGTTGGTAAAATATCCTTTTAATAGGATCCTTTCCTTATCTTCCAACTCTTCACAAGTTCTCTGAATTGTGAGGGCCACAAACTCTGTGCAGTTAACTTCTCATATATTAGATCTCATTCTTTGCTCTACCACAAACAAAATCACTGAGCGTAAAGAATTTATTCCTTGATTTATAGATTCCATGACAGCAAATTCAGCATGTTGAGATGCCATAAAATGAAGTCTGCCTGTATTGGCTTGGGATTTCTTAACAGTAAGTTTGACCATTTTAATAATTTTTTTAATTACAGGGTGTGAAGTTACCCCAGACGTGAACATTTCAGGCCAAAAATTTAACATTAAACTCCTCATTCCTGTTGCAGAGGGCATGAATGAAATCTGGCTTCGTTGTGACAATGTGAGTTTTCTGATTAAAAGTAAATTCCAATCTTTTTTGATTCCTTAGTGAGTTGACCATTCATTCTTACATTTTATACTCGTAGGACCCATCTTGTGATAGGTCTCAAGCCTCGATACTTCTTTTCACAGGAAAAACAATATGCGCACTGGATGGCAGCCTGCAGGCTGGCTTCCAAAGGCAAGACTATGGCGGACAGTTCTTATAATGTAGAAGTTCAAAATATTCTTTCCTTTCTGAAGATGCAACACTTAAATCCAGATCCTCAGTTAATACCAGAGCAGATCACAACTGATATAAATCCTGAATGTTTGGTGTCCCCTCGCTATCTAAAAAAGTACAAGAACAAGCAGGTACTTGATTCACTTTACTTCATCTACTATTTTCTGCTGGTTTGTTTGTTATTTGTTATACAATTTGTTGTACAATTTTCTATATATACTTTCGTTTTCCCCAACTTCTTAGTCCTAATTGGTAGTCTTAATTTCATGTCAGGTGGCTAAAATGTAAAAGAAGAAATAAATAGCTTTTAGTCACTTTAAGTTGGTCGTTTAAAAAAAAAAACACTTATTTTAATAGGACAGATAAGGAGGAGGAATAGTTGGGAGCATATTTATTCTAAACAATCAGAGGAAATCACCCTGCTAACAGGATGTTCTTTCAGGGAAGTGAATGTGGTCTTACTGCTTTGTGTTTCTTTCTTCATGCAGCTTATTCCTTATATAAAATAAGCCTGATACAGAGCACAGCCAGCATCTCCCAACCAAACCTGTGGTGATTCTTCTTGCTATCGAAATTGACTTTTCTAGCTTTGGAAATAAACTTTACAAGAGTTTATTAATATAAATAGTCCACATTTAACTTTGTCTTTACTTAATACTTGCAGTCCAAACCTAGTAAGGTTTGTGTCAAGTGACAGAGTTTGGTATATTTTCTTTTAAATTCACTACTTTTGTTCACTCTTTAGAATTCCTTTCTTGGAAATTAGTACCATAAAAGGATCGCTGTTTAGGAAAATGGTTCTTTAGTACAACATAAAAGGTTCTTTGCAGGGGAGTTTCACTTGGGATAGCCCCCAGTAATCCCTACACCCAGCATAATGCCGTAAAAGGAAAGGGCTTCGGTTTGGGACAAGGATGAAGAAGACCTTTAAAGTAAATATTTCATTTTCATCTAGTTTCGTTTGTATCTTCGTTAAGGAATAATTTCAAAACAGTACTAAAAAGGCCCAGTCTTGACATACCCAGAATACTTTTTCTTGGCAATAAATGTGAAGTTTATCATATAGGTCTGAAATCGCTTAGTTAGAAATGTTCAGAAGTTTTAATCACCAAGTACTTGTCTTAAGTCTCAGAGCTGTGTAAGCTCCATGGAAATTGTTTCTCCCACAGTCGTATGACGTGGGAGTAGTAAGGAACGGAGGCAGTGCTGCCCTGGGGAGCTTTGTGGAATGTAGATCTTAAGTTAAAGAGGAGGGAAAGTGAATCGAGTACTAACATTTTTTATTCTTAGTTAATTCATTTAAAATTTATTCGTAATGAGACTTGTTTCTAAAAGTGGATTTATTTGCCTTCAAAGGCAGTAAATAGTTTCAAATCTTAGTAGTCTTTTCCTTTCCCTGTCAGCCATCAGGAAAAAAAGGTCTTAAAGTATAATTGTGAAGATTGCCAAATGTTGGTTTAGCTGTCAGACAAGTATTGAATTGTTTTCTCAGAAGCCTTTAAAGTGATCATTTTCACTTTGAAAAGATACTTTTCTCTCGATTCTTGACTAGATGTTAGCTGAAAATTCTCTTGAGGACAAAGGACGTGTGACTGTCTTTAACAGGCAGGATAGCAGTATATATGCAATCTGACGTGAAGGATCTTTCTAGCCTTGTCTGCCACATTGGCATCTTATCAAATGTACACTCTTTTTTAATTCTCCTTTCCTTAGCTAGACTTGGAGGTTGTTCCTAGAAGGCGGAGACCAGGTATTGCCCTGACACCTAGTCGGTGCTAATAGGCAGGAGTTTGGTTGCCGTTATGTCAGGTGCTGTACTAGTCACTGGACACAGTGCTCAGTAATTGTTTGCTAACCTCTGTAATCCAGTGGCACTCAGAAGTTAGGTCAGTCTAAGATGTGCAGGCCATGGGGTCATTCAACTGCACCACCAGGGATTAAAGTCCTTGGGTCCATCCAGCAAGTAAAAAAGCCTTTGTTATACGTAGTTTACTTTAATTCCTCAACACTATATATTAAACTTTCTCTAGATACTTTTTTACATAAATATAACCCCCCAACTGGACTTTTACTTTTTAAAGAAAAGAGTTGTTCTACATTGTATGCATGTTAATCCAAATTGAAATGGAATAATACATTTATAGCCACTGCTCCTAGTGTATGGCATATTTTTATCTTCCCTTCCAGGAAAAAGGATGCAAAAAACAGATGGTAATTGAGGGCTTTGCTTTTCTTGTGTAAACAAAGAAACAGTATGGTCACTGCACTTATTTTATGCCTTCAACTTATTTCTGGAAAGCAGTGCATGGATTGTATTATCTGACTCAATATGAGACAGTATTAAAAGCTTTGGAATATTAATATTTATTTTGCTACTAAAATAATAATTAGCTTTACCCTAACCAGTAAGAACTGGTACATGAGGGGGAAAAGATTAAAATTTGTTCTTTTTATTTTCTCCCTACAAATTTCTACCCTTAATTTTAGTAACACATAACAATCTAAAATAATGTGGAGTGTTTCTCAGTATTCTAAATGGAAAGTAATTACTCCTTTCTCATTTTCATTTTCATACTTGCATTTATTTACTTTGCTTGGTTTCTACCTAAAGCAATTTTTTTGCATGGTTTTTGGCTGGAATTTTGGTTTGCAGGTTACCGCAACTTTTTCTTTGCTTCATTGCCGTTTTTTCTGATTGCCTTTTTTTTTCTTTCTGCTTCCTTTTCCTTTTCCTCGCATTGCCATCTACAGCCAGGCTATATAAGAGATTTGGTAAGTTCTCCATATTTAAAAAAAAAAAAAAAGAAGAAGAAGAAGAAAAGAGAGAGAAAAAGAAATAAATTTTAAAAGTGTTTATAGCCCTAGCTACAATCTCCCCCTCATGGATTAATTTCCTTCTATTCTTTGAGGGAATAATCATCCCAAAATGAGTGTAATTTAAATTAAAAATTAACCTTTCCAGGAGTTCCTTTGTGGTTAAGGATCTGGAGTTGTCACTGCAGTGGCTTGGGTCACTGCTATGGTGCAGGTTCAGTTCCTCCCTGGCCTGGGAACTTCCACATGCCATGTGTGCAGCAAAAAAAAGTAATAACAATAACCTTTCTAATGATTCCTTTTGAAAAAATTTTAAATTATTATGGTGATTTCCAAGTCCTTTAAAGCTGTTTATATTCCTGTTGGAAACTTGTGGAGTTCCCGTCGTGGCTTAGCGGTCAACGAATCTGACTAGGAACCATGAGGTTGCGGGTTTGATCCCTGGCCTTGCTCGGTGGGTTAAGGATTCGGCGTTGCCGTGAGCTGTGGTGTAGGTCACAGACGCGGCTCGGATCCCAGATCCCGCGTTGCTGTGTCTCTGGTGTAGGCCAGCGGCTACAGCTCCAATTGGACCCCTAGCCTGGGAACCTCCATATGCCGCGGGAGCGGCCCTAGAAAAGGCAAAAAGACAAAAAAAGGGAAAAAAAAAAGAAACTTGTGTTCTAGGTATTCATTCTGATTATGTACCTTGGTGCTGAATTTTAAACCCGTCATATATATGAAGATTAGAAATGTGGTTTTATAGGACAGTATCATATATATGTGTACATGAATATTCTCAAAAAATGCCACTTATCCACTCCTAATAGTACTTACTGTTTCTTGATATATGAAAACTGAAATTAAAAAATTGAAGTTTAAATTTTGGAAATTCATTATTAAAATTCTTGAATGTAGCTTCAGATATTTCCTGATTCCAACTCTTGTAACATGTAATTTTGGGGTGGGGCACGTAATTCAATTTTTAAAAATCTTTTTTGTCTTTATTGTACCATGAAAGAATAATATGTAATGGTAAAGATGATGTTTAATCATGTTTAGATAACAGCAAGAATCTTGGAGGCCCATCAGAATGTAGCTCAGATGAGTCTAATTGAAGCCAAGATGAGATTTATTCAAGCTTGGCAGTCATTACCAGAATTCGGCATCACACATTTTATTGCAAGGTCAGTGGTTCTACTAATCATCTATATGTAAACCTTAACCTGTGCCTTTTTACTTAGTCTACTTCATGTAATTAGAAATTAAGCATTTAACAGAGTTCGCATTGTGGCTCAGTGGTAATGAATCCAACTAGTATCTGTGAGGTTGCTGGTTCAATCCCTGGCCTCACTCAGTGGGTTTCTGTAAGCTGCAGTATAGGTCACAGACATGGCTCAGATCTGATGTGGCATAGGCCGGCAGCTACAGCTCTGATTTGACCCTTAGCCTGGGAACTTGCACATGCTGTTCCCTAAAAAAGACCAAAAAAAAAAAAAAAAAGGAAGAAATTAAGCATTTAATGCTACCTACCTAGTGAGATCCATTAACCTATTACAAGTAAAGTTTAGATGTTGGAATGTTATTTTATATACTTAAATTTTTCTCATCAAAAATTAAAAATGATTGCATTTTTGTTTTTAGTCGTTTAAGAATAGCACTATTTTTTTTAGAATTAAAAAGCACATATCTTAGAAGAAAAATAGACCGAAATGTCCCCTTAACCACCCTTAACATGTTTTAAAACATTTATTTATGTTTTTAATGCTGTAGGTTCCAAGGGGGCAAAAAAGAAGAACTTATTGGAATTGCGTACAACAGATTGATTAGGATGGATGCCAGCACAGGAGATGCTATGAAAACGTGGCGTTTTAGTAACATGAAACAGTGGAATGTAAACTGGGAAATAAAAATGGTAAGATTTGGCTGTGCTGTTTGAACACTTAGATAGGCCGTCTAATAAAAACGAATGAATTAAAAAGGCCTATAGGAGTTCCTGTCGTGGCGCAGTGGTTAACGAATCCGACTAGGAACCATGAGGTTGCGGGTTTGGTCCCTGCCCTTGCTCAGCGGGGTAACTATCCGGCGTTGCTGTGAGCTGTGGTGTAGGTTGCAGATGTGGCTCGGATCCCACGTTGCTGTGGCTCTGGCGTAGGCTAGTGGCTACGGCTCTGATTAGATCCCTAGCCTGGGAACCTCCATATGCCACGGGAACGGCCCCAGAAATGGCAAAAAGACAAAAACAAAACAAAACAAAACACATGGTTGGTTATTCAGTTCATTTCCCACTTAAACTTGCCTATTTCATAACTAGCCCAGATATTCTAAGAATATATAAAAATATAATAGTTTTGAAAATTGCATCCCAAAAAATTAAAAGACCTAGGAATAAACCTGACCAAGGAGGTGAAAGGTTTATATGCTGAGAACTATAAAACATGGATTCGAAGAAATGGAAAGATACTCCATGCTTCTGGATTAGAAGAATTCATATAATTAAAATGGCCATACTACCCAAAGCAGTCTACAAATTCAGTGCAATCCCTATCAAATTACCCATGACATTTTTCACAGAACTAGAACAAACAATCCAAAAATTTCTATGGAACCATAAAAGACCCAGAATTGCCAAAGCAACCCTGAGGAACAAAAAGCCAAGCAGGAGGCATCACTCTCCCAGAATTCAGGCAATATTACAAAGCTATGGTAATCAAGACACCGTGAAACTGGTATAAATCCTAAGAACATACTAATTATAATATTGCCTCGTCTCTGAAGTTGTCTTTCTATACTGAATAAATCCTTTCCACTAAGAACAGCTTTTCTTTATTGCATGCCTACTGTGTGCCAGGCATGATACTAGATGTTTTACAGTTGTACCCCATTTCTAAACCTCACCTCAGCCCTCTCAGGTAGATGGATTATCCTATTGCTTTACAAATGAAGACAGTAAAACTTCGAGGACTGAGGGCCGTCTTTGTCCATGTCCACACACTCAGCAACAGAATCAGGATTCAGACTTGGATCCTTACGTCTCTAAAGCCTGGCACATCTATATATCATGCTACTTCCAGCCTTGGAATATATGAATATCATTTAAAAAGAAACAATATTTCACTAATAAGTCATTTGTTTTAGGGTCACTGGGTTTGTTGTATCAATTTCAGTTACTGTATAAAATCTTGTATTTCTGAAATACTCAAACATGAAACCTAAAGGTTAAATATCTAAAGCAGATATTGAATTAAACACAGGAAGTAGGTTTTCTCCCAGGATTTGAAAAGAGAGATTCTCATTAATTAAATCACCAGAGACCATTTGGGAACTTAATGACCTAAGCCCCTTGCGTTCAGTCTTCCTTTTCAGAACAAGAAAACTAAAAAGGAAGAGAGGAGGGGCTAGTAAACTCTACTTACTCTTTTGGACTTGAATGCATTATTAGTTTGGGATTAAAAAAATATTTGAGCTCCAACAAGTATTTTGTGACAAGGACAGGCCTTAAATAGCACAGCATCTGGAGTTTTGCTGGGACTGATAGTTCTCTGTCTTTGTTCCAGGTCACTGTAGAGTTTGCAGATGAAGTACGATTGTCCTTCATCTGTACTGAAGTAGATTGCAAAGTGGTTCATGAATTCATTGGTGGCTACATATTTCTCTCGACACGTGCAAAAGACCAAAATGAGAGTTTAGATGAAGAGATGTTCTACAAACTTACCAGTGGTTGGGTGTGAATAGAAATGCTGTGTAATGAAACTCCACGGCCATAACAGTTATTTAACTTTAAAAGCTGTTGTTTGTTATATGCTGCTTAATAAAGTAAGCTTGAAATTTATTATTTTATCATGAAAACTTTTTTGCCTTACCAAATCAGTTAATATGTGCACTAACAAGCACGACTATTAATCTGCTATCATGATACAATATACGGACTTAATATGGCACACGTTCCTTGGGGCCATGAAATTGAAAACTGAAGTAGTGGGCAAGTGAGGAACAAAACATCACTGGTTCAAGCTAGCCAAACACTTAAGAAATTCAAGCCATCTACTTTAAAGCTATCCAGGGCTTAAACTATATGAAGTCTATTTGTCATGTTTAATGCATGTGTTTTAATGTATGTTTTAATTTGACCTTATATTTTAAAAACATTCTAATTCTGGTAGCCATTTGTCATCCGTCCTCCCTATCCCAAAATAAATTAGGCCTCAAAAGATGCCTGATATTTAATAATGTCATTGTTTGATTTTGAAGGAAAAATGTTATTAGTCGTTACACCTGGTTTTTGCCTTGAATAAGCATGTATGTATATTGTCTTGTGTTTTTATTTTTACACCGTATTGTATTACGACACTTAGTATTCACCAGCATATTCACTGTCTGCCTAAAATATGCAACTTTTGCATTACAATATGAAGTAAAGGTCTATGAAGTATGCATTTTGTGTAACTAATGTACAAACACAAATTTTATAAAATTGTACAGTTTTTTTAAAAATTACTCACAACTAGCAAATGGCTTAGATGTAGCATCTTTGCATTAATTAAATGCTCCTTAAAATATAATTAATGTGCAGTTTTAATATCTGCTAAATTAAGAGTGACTTCATCATAGTTGTGATTTGCCACAGTGTCCTTAACTAATGCCTGGACTGGCTGTGTTCTAGTCTGTTGCGCTGTTACAATCTGCATTGGTGCTAGTCAGAAAATTCCTAGCTCACGTAGCCCAAAAGGGTGCCAGGGAGGGGTGGATTACCAGTATTGTCCAATAAGCCAAGGTTTAAAGACTGTATAAATGCATTTTATTTTAAATAAAAGCAAAATCTTTTATTTAATGTTTTTTTCGTACTTCTTGTTTTTACTGTTGCATGGTGTTAACTTTGTACAAATGAACATTTACCTTTTGGAAATGTACTACCTGCAGCTTGTGAGAACAACTTACTTTATTCTGGAGTGTCACCAGAGAGACATACTTAATCATCTCTAAGATGGATTCTTCCACTTAAATTGAGAATTTATTTTTCCTACTGCTTGAGAATGAACTGTAAAATATTTATATGCTAGAAATGTAGCTATAATCAGAAATATGACAGATGAGCAGATGTTGACTTGGGCAGAACTGGGTTTAAACAGCAAAATGATTTGGTTTTTAAGAAACACATTTTTTTATGAACTTACTCCCTATTTTTGCTGGTATCATATCATCATTCAGACTCAAAGCTTCAGTTCTGGACTTTATCTTTTACTGCTTGCATTTAATCAGGCCAAACCCTGTTGAGATTTCCCTCCTGCAGCCCAGTGTCTCTTTTGTCTTTGCCCTCATCATCACCTGAATCAGGTCTCTGGTCTGTGTCACATTCTCCGTGGCTCTTCTTCGTACTCTGAGGCCAGGTCATAATAGGCCTCGCTCTGAAACTTTTTTAAGAGCTCCTTTCCATTAGAAAGAAAATGTGATGTGTTTCCTTTCCTCATCTTAAGTACAGGTCACCAACTTGTACATTCATTTGCTAAAAGCCTTAATGTATAGTCTCTGTCATAACTGAACCCCACACAGGAGAAGAGCCTCTGTGCTGATTTCCCACCTCTGGTGTGCCGTGCTACCCTCCCAGAAATTCTGAGATTAATTTAGCCCCAGCACAGCACTGGCTGTATTTCAGCTCTAATAACACCTGGTTGCACAGCATAAAAGCTGAAAGCCCCCAGCCAAGTGCTCAGAGGTCTTTGGTGGTCTGTTTCCAGCTCACTTTTTTTTTGTTGTTCTTATCTCCCAAAGTCTCTGGCAATTCACTCAAACTGTGGGCTCCCATTCTCCAGACACACTTTGTACTTGCCTTTCTCCACGTCACTCCGCAAACCTGGGATCTCTTCATCCTCAAATCTTCTAGATGCCCCCTGTCCAAATCTCAGCTTTCTAACATTTTAGAAATGTTAGAACTTAAGTGTTCTTTCTTCCATAAATACTTCCAAGTTTCCTTGTAACCATTTTCTTTTTCTCTTCTGAACTGCCATTAAATTTGGTCCTTTTTGGAACTTAAGAGCAATCATCCTTATTAGGATTGAGTATATCCTATTGCCTCTAATAAATTATTACATCTTTGAGGACCAGATCAGAGCCTCATGGTTTCTACCTAGGATCAGTAACTATGTATTTATTGAGTATAATGATGGTTATTTTGGAAATAAAGAAATAAATACAAATCATAATTTTGTACTTTTCAGCCTCAGCATAGTTTAACATGACAGAAACCTTTTTGCACACCAACTATGCATTAAGAGGCATGCTAAATGCTTTCACATACATTATGTCTTCTTTTTGTCTTTTTAGGGCTGCACCCTCAGCATATGGGAATTCCCAGGCTAGGGGTCAAAATCAGAGCTGTTGCCCCTGGCCTACGCCACAGCCACAGCAACGCCAGATTCCAGCTGCATCTGAAACCTACACCACAGCTCATGGCAACACTGGATCCTTAGCCCACTGAGCATGGCCAGGGGTAAAACCTGCGTCCTCATGGATCCTAGTCGGATTTATTTCTGCTGAGCCATGACAGGAACTCCACATTATCTCTTCTAAAGATTGATGCCATCCGACCTCCTCATTTTCTAAATGAAGCTCAATGTGTTGAACACTGACTGGGCCTCCAGAGATGCAGTTTCTGGTTTCTGCTTGGTGACTCATCTTCGAGGGGTCATGAAGGCACAGGGTAGAGGAGACCAACCAACCTCCCTTCCAGCTCTAACGTCAGCAGGTTAGAGATCAGTTGGAAGCCCTTGATGGAGTTAATTAATAATTTTCACTGGGGACAATTTTTTTACATAACCTTGAACTTCGAAAGTCATGAACTTATTTTTTTTCCCCTGGCATTACTGAGGTGTGATTGACAAAACTGTAAGGTACTTAAAAGTGTGCACTGCAGTGATGTGATGTAGGTACGTGCTATGAAAGGACTCCCACCATCTAGTTAATTGACACACCCATCACCCCAGAGACACAAGCTTTGTGGAAAGAAGACTTCAGTTTTGACCTGCTCTTACACAGGCCAGGAAGCAGCAGTGTGGCAGACTGCTTGTTTCATTTTGTATGCTATAGTTTTGTTCACCCAATGAACCACAAGGGAACTCCAACTGTTAGGGTTTTTTTTAACGCAAACTTTTTTAAGCTTCTGGACGGCAACCCTATCCCCATGCCTTTCATAATTATTTCTCCCCCCATAATTCAATTTGACAAGGGCTGTTGCTGTTCTTAGACTATCAATCAAAACATGGTAACATCTTCACCACTTTGATAATTTAGAAAATAAGAGCAGGGCTTTCTGAATTCCATCCCTTTGTGACAAAGTATCATCACTGATACTTCCTACAATGCCTCTCCTACATGCATGATCCTGCAGAGCTGCCGTCTATGCTCCGCTTTATTCTAAAAATGGAGATGCTGATTCCAAAAATTCCTGCCACCCTCTCCCAAAGCGTTTTTGTGGCTGCTATGACTATTCCCCCTTTTTGTAGCTATACAGCTGCAAAGAAAGGCAAGGATGAGCTGACTTGCCATCTGGGTGTAAACCTAATAGACAATAAGTTGAATCAATTCTTACTCTGCTGATAAGGTTCCTATCGTCTCTACACAGTTAAGATCCAGGAAGAAGCTGTTTACTGAAAGCTCTGTGCTCTTCGGCAAATTAACTATGTCTTTATCTGTTTGAACTGCTTTGGTTTGGCAGCTCAAGAATGGGGGAGTCGGTAGAGAGTGACAGGAAATGGGAAACCGTCAATCTGGGCAGGAGGAATGGAACTCAGAGTGGAGGGCAGAGCCACCCAGAACAGGAAACAGTAGCAAAAAAAGCCTTATCTGGTGACCTTATTTCCCACTGTGTGGATTCCTCTCTTGCTTTCTCTGTTAATAAACAATACAAAGTTTCCCAGGCTGAATGTGTACATTAAGATTCTCTATTTATTCCCTTAGTAAATAGTTATCAGCACACACCCACACGCCCCTAGTTGAGTTTCCCTTCTGATATCTGTGCAGAGGCCTGCATATTACTAAAAATTACAAGCACTTAAAATAATTTGAGACCATTATTTCATGAGATCTAATTACAGTTTCATGTGGCTTCACTGGTCCCACATTATCTGTATTACTGCTCAGGGAAGTGGTCCAAATTCAATGTTAATTAAATTTGTGATTAAAAACAGCAAAATCAACCAGACAGGGTTAACTTACCTGTATTAATATGGTTTGTAGATATTGCACAATTTAAAAACCCACTTTTTCTGAGCATAAATTTTCATCTCAAATCTAAATTTTTTTTTTTTTTTTGGTCTTTTCAGGGCCACACTTGTGGCATATGGCAGTTCCCAGGCTAGGGATCGAATCAGAGCTACAGGTGCCGGCCTACACAATAGCCACAGCAACTCGGGATCCAAGCTGCATCTGCAACCTACACCACAGCTCACAGCAATGCCAGATCCTTAACCCACTCAGCAAGGCCAGGGATCAAACCTGCAACCTCATGGTTCCTAGTCGGATTCGTTAACCACTGCGCCACAACGGGAACTCCTAGGTGAACTTTTTATAATTCAAGTAAACATATTTACTGTCAGATTTACTGATCAGAACACCAAAAAACCTTGTTTCTATCTTCCTTGCCTAACTACAAATTCAGTTAGCTCTTAGAACGAACATTTAGACAACAGCATTTCTTCTATTCCAGGAGACCAAAGGGCCGAGAATAGCTAGAACAGTTCTGGAGAACAACAGGTGAGGGGACGCGCCTTGCCAGATAGCAAGACATCCTGTAACCAGAGATGCAAGGTGTAGGGTTGGCAGAGGAGTGCATATAAGATCCCAAACAGACTCCAGAAGCAAACATGCCCATGTACAGAAACTTGATTTCTGAGAGCCAGCCTTGCAGATCAGCATGAAACATGAAGGACTGCCCATTACAGAAGGAATTTGGACCACTCACCTCATCTACGTATGTCGTAGTCCAAATCAATTCCAAATGCATTAAGTAATTATGGGGAGGGCAAGTATAAAACTTGAAAAGGTAACAGAGGACAGCATTTATATGCCACTGAGGAAAGATTCTGTGTATTAATAAGACACAAAAAGTATAAACTAGTTACATTAAAATGAGAGCTTATATAAAAATATAAGGTGTAACAAGACAAATCAAACTGGGAGAAGATATCTGCTCACAACTGACAGAGGATTACCATCCATAATGCAAATGCACACGGTGACTGATGAAGCTGAACGAAAAATGGATGGAATACTGAGATGGGTACTTCACAAAAGGGGAAAACCGAAGGGCCAGTATATCTATGAAAAACTGTTCAACCAAACTAGTATGTGTGGGGGGGGCGGATTTTGAAATACAATTAAAATACAATTTCACATGTACCTCATTGGTCAAATTTTCAACGTCTGACGATTTCAAGTATTGACCAGGATGGCGAATCACTGGAATACTTGTTGGTGGGAGTGTAAATGGAAACAGAGCCCTGCACAAATGCTTTGACACCATCTGGGAAAATTAAAGATGTTTCCTACAAGCCAGCAATTCCACCTCTAGGTAACGCAGAAGAACCTGGAGAAACTCTTGCATGTGCAAACCAGGAAACACGCACATGAACATGAACAGCAAAACTAATTATAACAGCAAAAAACTGGAAATCAAATGTCGATCATGGTAAAATGGATAAACTATATTACCCATAAAACGGAATCAAAATAGCGGTAAATAAATTCTACTACACAAAATGACATGGTAAAAGCGAAAATCTAGCTGCAGGGCACAGTGTATATGTGATTCAAGTTTTAAGACGCGCAAGATTTTTCTAACATTACAAACAGAAATGAGCAAGTCTTGCTCTTGACAGCTGCCACTCTGTTCTGAGAGACTTTTCCTGGGTCTGGACTAGATCAGCACGTTGAGTCTGGCCCCTGCTGCCAAGTGAATCACTAATTGGCTGACTGTTCAGCTGCCCTGGTTGAAGAATGGAGCTAATGAGCCCAGAGTCAGGGGTTCAGTCCCCTTGTGGTCTAGATGGCTTTGCTCTGTTTCATGCCCACAGGCGGCATCATTATTCTATAAACACGCAGGCTTAGTAACAAGAGGGGAGGGTCTGGGCAAGAGAAGAACAGATTTATCAGCTCAATCAGAAAACCAACTTTAAACTCAAGGCTTGGTCAATGTACAAATCACAGTGTTATTACTCATAAGCAGTTGTGAAGCTGTCAACCCAAATCCTATTAAACCAGCCAGGTCAGAGCAGAGGAGCAAGGACTTACTTCTCCACCTGCCTGCCTTACGGTTAAGGTGTTGTGTCCTTCAGAAACAGCCTTCTTCAGATGCTGACTTTGTGAGACATTCTGAACAAAATAATGATTCTCAAGGAATGAGGCTTTCCTGATTGAAACGTGCTTTATAAATGCATGAACAGAAAGCCAGTAGGCTCTATGTTAGATAAAAACCACTGCTATATATAGGCAAACTTGAAAATGCCTAAAATCTCTTTTGACTTGTTTGTTTTAAAAATGTCTCTATTCATAAAGTACCAGAGTAAGGAGTGAGTACAGGTAAGTAAAACTGTTAGAAGACTTTTAAAAAATAACCCCAAAAGTGGCTACAGTGACAATGGAAAAAAAGACAATGGACTAAACTAGGCACATACACAGTTGTCTTAACAAGGGTATATTTTGAAAAGCCATCATTTGTACCAGAAGGGTGACGATGCCAGTTGATCTGTCCCCAAGATAGGGAAAAGGATGCTTCAAAAGCAGCTTCAACAGAGAAGAAACTCAAGAACAAAGAACAGACAGCAAATGGGAGACTGTTGTCACTCAGGTATTACTTTGATTTCTGAATGTTATACCTAGAAAATAATTTTGTCTGGTCAGACTTTATGTCTTTACAGAAGATTTGGAAATGCTTCAGTTTCACAAGAGGCCCGGATGTCTTGTCCTAAATAGGTTATGCTTTTTTCTGATTGGGTTTTAGTCTCATTTCAGTGCTCCAAGTTCTTGCCATCTGGCAGTAGTTTACAAACTTCCTTTTGCTTTCTCATAAATTTTGTTGAAAGCAACCACATAGTGAAGAGTCAATGCCTTTTACTTATCCTTAGCAGGACGCCAGAACTGAGTTCCTTGCAACGCCCTGAGTTCCTTGCAGACCTGGCAGGATGGTAGACGGAGGCCTACACTGTGACCTTGACTCCTTTCACATGCCCAGAATTCCTCCTACGAAGATCTTTAAAGAGGGGACTGAGACAGATGTTTTCGTTCATCTTCACTAGTTAAGATGAATCTGGGGAATGTAGATCTTCCAGAGAGTTTTTGTTTTTTTGACTCTTCTTTTTAGGCAAACAACATGAAGTAAAAATGTTTCCTCTAGTCCCAAGAAATGCCTGAGATCAAATTATGTTGATTTCAAAGCAAAACTGATTTCTAAACTTATGAGATTTGATTATAAACCTTTGCCCTTGATTTATATTTTGAGAAACTGCACTAAGAAACTGTGCTCCATCAAAGCCTGGGGCATAGTCTTTTGCAATTTCTTAGGCAACTAATAACTAATTGGCACATAATTAATTGAGTTCTGTCTCTAAGTAAGCAAGAGATCTAGAAATTCAGATGAATTCCTTGGTGAGGCATGTAAGCTGTGTGGTTGACTCTTCTTTTGAGAAAGGGAGAAATTTTCTTGGTCACCCGAAAACCAAAGTAGGTTCCTGAAGCTGAAGTTGGAGAAGCAGATGGCAAGGAGCTATTATCTTTTTTAAAAAAAAATTATTATTTTGAGCACTCAGAAGGCAGAAAGTACTTTATTAAGTGAGGTAGGGACCAGAGATGAAAAGACTCTAGTAATTGAGTAAGACTGTACACAAGTTTGGTACATGTCACATGGCTGGTTATGACTAACTGCAAGGGGCAGATGGAAATGATAAGTGCTCAGGAGGCAGAGAAGCTGTGGGCCAGAGCAGCCCAGGGACACTGCCTGATGAGGGGGACATGGCAGGGCCTTGAAGGATGGGAGAGAAGCCGGACAGGGGGCCTGAGGGCAGGAAGATTAGAAGCCAGGTTCCAGGTCAGTGAGAAAATCCCAATTCTAACCTGAGGGAATGATAGGTGCTCAATAAATATTTGTGAAAACCTAAAATTGGAATTTTTTTTTTGTCTTTTGTCTCCTCAGGGCCGAACCCTTGCGGCATTTGGAGGTTCCCAGGCTAGGGGTCTAATCAGAGCTACAGCTGCCGGCCTACACCACAGCCACAGCAACGCCAGATCCTCAACCCACTGAGCAAGGTCAGGGATCGAACCCGCAACCTCATGGTTCCTAGTTGAATTTGTGTCCGCTGCTCTATGATGGGAACTCCGAAAGGAATTTTTTTTTTTTTAAAAAAAAGAAACTGATTAAGATACATGATAGAAAATCATGTGGAGTAATGTGGTATGCGTTGGAGTTATTCAAATGAAGCCAAATTTAGTCAATAATTTCAGAAGTACAGATGGGGAAACCAGAAGGTGAGGGCGACAAACCCTCCAAGATCACCCTGCAGAAACATGTAAAATAATACACACACGTACAGCATCATCATAACCTTCATTATACAGACGCTTACATTTTTTTAAAAAAGCAGCGGAGACCAAAGATAAGAAAGCAACAATGACAAAAGCGGTTTTATAGAAATATAAGACAAAGGAGGATCACACACTGATGCTTTCAAAACAAGGGGTCATGGAGAAGATGCCTGGGAAGGCCGACTCCCATTTGGAAACAGGCTCCTTCCATTTCAGGATAAGGAGCCTGAGCGTGGGAAACTCGGCCACCGGGGAGGGGCGGTGAGGAGAACTCCGACCCTCAGCGGATGTGCCGAAATCTGCTTTTCTACAACAAACTACGTTGCGGTGCTCAGAGGAACTTCTGTAAAGGGATCTGGAAAGCTTGTCACCACAAAGAAGTTTTCAGAGCCAGCTCGTTCTGGCAAATTCCATGTAGGCCTTTTATAGAAAAATGACACCAAAACCCAAGAGTAAGTAAAGCAAACAAGAGAGACCAACGGAGCCCTTCTCATCCGACACAAGGTGGGCGCTCAGGAACCAGGAGAGACCTTCCCTGACAACCCTTTCTTTTCTTTTTTTTTTTTTTTTCCTTTTTATGACTGTACTGGGACATATGGGGGTTCCCGGACCAGGAACTGAGTCTGAGCCCGAAGCTGTGGCAATGCCGGATCCTTAATCTACTATGTGGGATCAGGGATCAAACCCTGGACCCCAGCCTGGGCAGTCGGATTCTTAACCCACTGTGCTACAGTGGGGACTCCCTTGACAGCCCTCTCTGTGTCCCCACAAGATCCTTGTGATTTACTGCTGTGTGTCCCTGTCTTAGAACAAAGAGGCTTGCCAGCCATGCCCCTTCAGTGGGAGAGAGAAGGTGCACAAAATGTGTTCCCTGAATGAATGAGGGTAAGTAAGTTATTTCAGGCACAAAGGAAAAGATTTCCTGCAATGATGGGAAGGCTTGGAGGTGGAAATTTCTAACGAAAGACAGACAGAGGAAAGTGTACTCCAGGCCTAAGAGTGAATGTGGTTACATACTTGGTTTTTTTTATAAGGCAACTAGGGATTATTTATTTTGCTATTTTTAGGTCCAAAAATCTTAGCCTTCTCTCCCTACCACTAGCTGTTTTGAAGTTAAAAAACAGAGCCAATTTAAATACTGGCCCAAGCAAAACATAGCAGGAACAGGTGCTCTCTAAAAATGAAAGAAAAAAAAAAAAATTCAGGAGTTCCCTTTGTGGCTCAGTGGTTAATGAACCTGACTAGGATCAATGAGGTTTCTGGTTTGATCCCTGGACTTGCTCAGTGGTTAAGGATCCAGAATTGCCATGAGCTGTGGTGTAGGTCACAGACATGGCTCAGATCCCGAGTTGCTGTGGCTGTGGTATAGGCTGGTAGCTGTAGCTCCAATTCGACCCCTAGCCTGGAACTTCCATATGCTCTGGGTACGGCCCAAAAAGAAAAAAAAAGAAAACAAAAAATTCAAAAAGCAAACAAGGAAAAAAGATTTGAGGGTTTCTCCACTATCATTTTCTGTTAGGAATTTGAAGACAATCTCATGCCGATAAAATTTGGGTGTTAATTTCCAAGTTCACTACAAGGGCAGGAGCCCTCTTCTAATTTCTTCTCAGCCAAACCTTCCCCAGTGGGATCCCAACATGTTCCTCAAATACCAGAGAAAGTCACACTCAAGCAGAAAAAAATTTTCAAAGCCAAACAAGAATAAAAATTTTAAGTGATCTCTGCTATATTGTTCCTCCACTAATAACTAACACTTACTGAGCAAGACTTAACAAAGCACATTATACATGTTTTATCTCATTTAAACCTCAGGAGTTTGTGTTGTGGCTTAGCGGTAACGAACCCAACTAGTATCCATAAGGATTTGGATTCAATCCCTGGCCTCATCCAGTGGGTTAAGGATCCCACCTTGCCATCAACTGTGGTGTAGGTCCCAGATGCACCTTGGATCTTGCATTGCTGTGGCTGTGGCTGTGGCCGGTGGCTACAGCTCCAATTCGACCCCTAGCCTGGGAACCTCCATATGCTGCAGGTACAGCCTTAAAAAGACAAAAAAGACAAAAAAAAAAGTTTTAAAAGTGTTTATAAAATTTAAAAAGTGGAGTGATTGCTGCATCTTGCATTTCTCTGGTTGCCGAGGCCATGGATAGAAACTGCGTTGTCATGGATACTAGGTGGGTAACCTGCTAAGCCACAACAGGAACTCTCAAAGTTATTTCTTTAAAAGCAGCTTAGTTGAGACATTTATTGATACACCAAAGATCCCTGTACGTATTTAATTTTGCAACTTAATGAGTTTGTACATATACATGCCATGATACTACCCTGTAATCTTTAAAAAGAAAAAAATGTTATCAGAAATATTTTATCTAAGATTAAAGGTATTTTCTATTCTACCCTATTCAAAAACTTACTAGCTATTGTACTGTTTTTAATCAAAGATTACCTCAAATAACCGTAATCATTCCAAAGAGGAAAAAAATGTTCCTCAAAATGCAAATAAAGAAAATATATGAGCTGATCAAGCAAGATGTGCACCACAGTGTTAAAATATGCTTTTGTTGGTTTGGTGAACATATATATATACACACACACACACACATATACATACATATAAACATATACATACAGAGAGAGAGAGAGAGTTGTTAACGGGATGGTCACATAGCCCACCTGAAAGTAGGGGGAACTGGTCACTTGACAGCCTGAAGTGTTGAGCAACATTGAAATGGCAAAGAAAAAGAAACTAGATGCTGGCAGAAAGATAATGGAAATTGGAAGGCCCACTTCCTAACTATCTCACAAGATAGCCTCTCTGATTAACTTCTTAACAATAGTCAAGTGCAATTTGCTAAAGAGAAAAAGCGTGTGATGTCCTCCAGCCAGTGTCACAAGTCAGAGCTCTTGTGACAGTACAACTAAGTGAGAGATAAGTAGTTGGGCCACGGAAAAGGGAAATCCTCAGCAGGGAGCTAAGGGTGTGAAGGTGCGGCGTCAGTGGCACTTTCTACGGAACCAACACCCAGCAATGGTCAAGTCTTAGATGGCCAAATTAACTAGATAATGAGGCATGAATGAAATTTTGAATGTGATCTAAACACATCTTTCCCTCTGTGAATAAAAGGTATTTTGAAGATAACCAAACCCAACCGTAAAACTATTTGTCTCTACTGTGTAGCAGAGATGATTCTGGCTAGAAACAAGAGCTTATGGGATAAAATGTCAATCTTAAATAATTTTTAAAACACTCTAGTTCTTGAAATGTATGAATGGAAGAATTAAGATACCCAGTACAGTACTCAAGGTATAGAAGCATCAACAATATAGTCTACATTTTATTTTACGTTTTATTTTTTTATTTTCGTCTTTTGCCATTTTCTTGGGCCGCTCGTGTGGCATATGGAGGTTCCCAGGCTAGGGGTCGAAACGGAGCTGTAGCTGCCGGCCTACACCACAGCCACAGCCACAGCAATGCAGGATCCGAGCCGCGTCTGCTACCTACACCACAGCTCATGGCAACGCCGGATCCTTAACCCACTGAGCAAGGTCAGGGATCGAACCCGCAACCTCATGGTTCCTAGTCAGATTCGTTAACCACTGCGTCACGACGGGAACTCCTAGCCTACATTTTAAATATCTGTTATTTAAATATGTGTAATCAGCTCAAATTAGGATCATTACAAAATTATGACAAGTCCCCAAGAAGGTGTGGGTGTGTGTGGGTTTTGTGGTGTGGTGTGAAAGCAGGGGTCACAGAAACGTTTGCTGCCCCAGAGGCCCTATTCCTCCAGTGAGATTTCTTCAGCACTGCAATCTTTTCATTTTTACCTTAAGAAGAAGGGTTGGACAGACAATACCTAAAAGCAATGAGGCCAGGTTTGGAGAAATATCTGCCACTGCTTTAAAATAAACATGAAAGGGCCGGGCCTTGGTTCTGCACGTCCATGGCTTACTCATACTCACTTCCACAGCCTCTCCCCAGCACAGCTGTGGACTAGGCAAAATTATCTTTAGATTCTCCTACTTCCCCGTCTGGGCCACAGTCCCTTCTTCTGTGTCTATCCAAGGTGCCTGATGTCTCATGCTGTCCAGGGTAGTGCCACACTGGGGGCTTGTCCTCCTTGAAATGTGGCCTTGTCCTTAAAACAGTGCTTCTCCCTTTCTTCTTACTTCACCCCGACCCTCTAATCATGTTCAAGTTAAAATTCCCTTCTTCTCAGCTAATCAGCTGGGAGGAAAGCAATGTTGTAAATGAATTCACACTGGCATGTAAGTGACTAACATTCTGTCCTCTTCCCATGGGTACTGGCATCCTAAAGGTCTGTTAAACTAAAGGAATGTGTTCCTTAGGAGGACAGCTCAACCTTCAGGATGCCCAACAGAGAAAGTCTGGAGGAGTTTGGGTCTCCCCAAACCATCAGACTGGCAGAGTTTTGTCACCCCTTGCAGAGGTTAAGGTCACTACCCCCATCGACTTGGAGCAAACAGCTGGTCAAAAACTGGGACAGATGCACAGATTTTAAAAACCTATCAAAAAGTGAAATGTAAATCTAAGAATAAATGTAAATGTAATTCTAACCATTTCCTCTTCTTGGTGTAAAACAGAACTGAATGCTCAACAAGGGAAAGGACAGTCTTTTCAACAAATGGTGCTTAGAAACTGAATGACCACGTGCAAAAGAATGAAACTGGACCCATCCCTTACACCATACATAAAAATGCACTCAAAATGGATCACAGACCTCATGTGAGAGCTAAAACTATAAAACTCTTAGAAGAAAACACAGGGGAAAAGCTTCATGACACTAGATCTGGCCATGATATCAAAACACAGACAATAAAAGAAAAATGAATAAATTCAACTTTGACAAAATTTAAAAGTTTTCTGTATCAAAGGACACTTTTTTTTTTTTTTTTAACCACATCCCCAGCATGCAGAAGTTCCTGGGCCAGGAATCAAATCAACAGTCAGGGCAGTGATAACACCAGATCCTTAACCACTAGGCTACCAGGGAACTTCAGAAGAACGCTATGAACAGAGTAAAAAGGCAACCTATGGATTGGGAGAAAATACCTGCAAATGATATATCTGGAAAGAGATTATGGTCCAGAATTAATAAAGAACTCCTACAACTCAAAAAAAAAAAAAAAAAAGGCCCAAATTTAAAATGGGCAAAGGATTTGAATAGATATTTCTCCAAAGAAGATATACAAATGTCCATAGTCACATGGAAAGGTCCTTAACACCATTAATCATGAGAGAAATGCAAATCAAAACCACAATGAGATGTCACTTCACACCCGCCAGGAAGGCTGCTATAAAAGGAAACAGAAGAGAAGTGTTGGCAAGGATGTGGAGAACTTGGAATTCTTGTGCATTGCTGGTGGGAATGTAAAATGGTACAGCCACAATGGAAAACAGTATGATGTTCCTCAAAAAATTAAAAATAGAATTACCAAATGATCTAGTATTGACCCAAAATAACTAAAAGCTACAACTCAAATAGATATTTACTCACTCATGTTAATAGTAGCATTAATCACAATAGCCAAAAGGAAGCAACCCAACTGTCCAGTGATACATGAAGCAAAAAACCCCCACAAAATATGATATACACATACAATGGAATATTACTCAGCCTTAAAAAGGAAGGAATTCTGGGAGTTCCCGTCATGGCTGAATGGCTAACGAACCTGACTAGGAACCAGGAGGTTGTGGGTTCGATCCCTGGCCTCGCTCAGTGGGTTAAGGATCTGGTGTTGCCATGGGCTGTGGTGTAGGTTGCAGACACGGCTCGGATCTGGCATTGCTGTGACTGTGGTGTAGGCCAGCAGCTGTAGCTCCGATTTGACCCCTGGCCTGGGAACCTCCATATGCCACAGGTGTGGCCCTAAAGAGAAAAAAAAAAAAAAAGGAAATTCTGATACATGCTACAACACAGAAGAAACATGAAGACATTATGCTAAGTGAAATAAGAAATAAGCTGGTCACAAAAGGACAAATATTATATGATTCCTCTTACATGAGGGAACAAGAGTACCTCACAGAGGACAGAAACTCATAGACACAGAAAGCAGAACAGTGTTTCCTGGGACTAATGGGAGGGAGGGGTTGGAGACTTAGTGTTTAGTGGGTATAGGGTTTCAGTTTGGGAAAACGGAAAACTTCTGGAAATGGACGGTTAAGAATATGAATAGATTTTAATGCCAATGAATTATACACTCAAAAAAGGGTTAAAGTGGTAAATTTCATTCTTTGTATATTTTATACTAAATTTTAAAAAGCTGAATTAGCTTTACTTGACAAGGTCAAGTTTATAACCTAAGAATGCATTTCCAGGATTTTTTTTTTTCCAGGACTGAACTTGTGGCATATGGAAGTTCCCAGGCTAGGGGTCAAATCGGAGCTGCAGGTGCCAGCCTACTCCACAGCCACAACAATGCAGGATCCAAGCTGTGTCTTCAACCTATACCACAGTTTGCAGTAACACTGGATCTTTAACCCACTGCGTGATGCCAGGGATCAAACCTGAACCCTCATGGGTACTAGTCAGGTTTGTTACTGCTGAGCCACAATGGGAACTCCCTCCAGTATTGTTTAATACATAAAACTAATAAAATGTGATCTGATTCTATTCTGACTCTGGAACATAGAAAAATAAAAACTGCAAGGTCTCCCTGGACCCAACTGGACAGCAAATTGCTTGGCTGGACTGGGTGGGTGGAGGAGGAGGCACAGCGGGCAGAGGCCTGGAAGCTCTGGCTGACCCCCAAGAATCACTGCCCACCTGCTGACCCTGGGTCTTGCAGGGCAACCCTGTGTGTACAACCTGCCAAATACAAGTGTGAGAAGGGTCTTTCCCCCTCTCCGATAAACTGTACCGAGGCCCCACTCCCCTCTCTGAGGTAGAAGCCCGGACTCAGCACACAGGACAAAGACTCTCTCCTTGACCAAACTTGAGTCAGACTCTTCTCTACTAGGCTTCGACCTTGGCCCTCATCCTTGCTGGGATCAAGTTCTGCATCCCCCACGTTTGACGTAGATGTCCTTGACCTGCCTTCAGCAAGAATCCTGTTAAGTCAGTTTAACAAGTCTCTGTACCCTTGATGTCTCCTCTTAGTAATTTTCCATCCCCTGACCTGGCTCCCTCTACTCTTTGGCTATAATCCCCAGCTGTCTATTGTTCTTGGAGTTGAGTCTCCTCTCTCTCCCCTACTGCAATGCTCTGACTACAACAGTCCTGGGAAAGTTTTCCTTATTGTTTTAACAAGTGTCAGAATCATTTTCTGTCTTTTTTTTTTTTTTTTTTTTTTGTCTTTTGAGGGCCGTACCTGTGGCATATGGAGATTTCCCAGGCTAGGGGTCTAATTGGAGCTACACCAGAGCCACAGCAATGCCAGATCTGAGCTGTGTCTGTGACTTACACCACAGCTCACAGCAATGCCAGATCTTTAACTCACTGAGCGAAGCTAGGGATCAAACCTGCAACCTCATGGTTCCTAGTTGGATTCGTTTCCACTGAACCACGAGAGGAACCCCGATTTTCTTTAGCACTATCAGCAAGAATCTTGGAAGTTTAAAAAAAATTAGCGGAGTTCCCGTCGTGGCGCAGTGGTTAACGAATCCAATTAGGAACCATGAGGTTGCGGGTTCGATCCCTGCCCTTGCTCAGTGGGTTAAGGATCTGGCGTTGCCGTGAGCTGTGGTGTAGGTCACAGACGCGGCTCAGATCCTGCGTTGCTGTGGCTCTGGCATAGGCCAGAGGCTACAGCTCCGATTATACAGACCCCTAGCCTGGGAACCTCCATATGCCGCAGGAGCAGCCTAAGAAATGGCAAAAAGACAAAAAATAAATAAATAAATAAATAAAATAAAAAATTAGCATTTCAAACGCAATAATCCCATGGCGGGGGGGGGGGGGGGGGGGGATCAGAGTTGCTGGCAAAGTAATCAATAACTTATCCAACCACATAATTATGTTCTAGTAAATAAAACCCACTAGTGGTTGAGCCCATAGGTTCATAATCTTCTGAACCAAGAAAATTTAATGAAGTTACCTCAGAAAACCAAATCTAGAATTACCATATGACCTGGCAATCCCATTCCTGGATATACATCTGGACAAAACTTTCATTGAAAAAGATACATGCACCCATATGTTCGCTGCAGCACTATTCACAGTAGCCAAGACATGGAAACAACCTAAATGTCCATCAAAAGATGAATGGATTAAGAAGATGTGGTATAGATACACAATGGGATACTACTCAGCTATAAAAAAGAACAAAATAATGCTATTTGCAGCAACATGGGTGAAACTAGAGACTCTCATACTAAGTGAGGTAAGTCAGAAAAAGAAGGATCAATACCATATGATATCATATATGTGGAATCTAATATATGGCACAAATGGAACTATCTACAGAAAAGAAACAAATTCATGGACTTGGAGAACAGACTTGTGATTGCTAAGGGAAGGGAGGGAGTGGGATGAACTGGGAGTCTAGGGTTAGCAGGTGCAAACTATTACATTTGGAGTGGATAGGCAATGAGATCCTGCTGTACATCACAGGGAACTACATCTAGTCACTTGTGATGGAACATGATGGAGGATAATGTGAGAAGAAGAATATATATATACACACACACACACATATATATATATGTCTGGGTCATAATTGACAGAATTGTAAATTGACAGAACACTCTAAATCAACTACATAGAAAGAATAAAAATCTTTTTTTTTTTCTTGGTCTCTTTAGGGCCGCACCCATGGCATATGGAGGGTCCTAGGCTAGGGATCCAATCGGAGCTGTAGCTGCTGGCCTATGCCACAGCCACAGCAACGCAGGATCTGAGCTGTGTCTGTAACCTACACCACAGCTCATGGCAACACCAGATCCTTAGCCCACTGAGTGAGGCCAGGGATCAAAGCCGAGTCCTCATGGATGCTAGTTGGGTTCGCTAACCGCTGAGCCACGACAGGAACTCCTAAAAATCTTTAAAAAAAAAAAAAAGAGTTGGGTAAGAGAAATAAAAAAAAAGAAAAGAAAATTTAATGCTCATACCTGAGCTCTCTTAAGGGAATGGAAAAGAATTATTCACTGGGATTTTTTTTTTTAACCTCCACCATCCCCTACCCCAGCATCTGGAAGTTCCCAGGCCAGGGATCGAACCGAGCCACAGTTGCAGCCTGCACCACAGCTGTGGCAATGCTGGATCTTTAACTCGCTGTGCCACAAGGGACCCTCCCAAGGTGATTTTTTAAAGTAGTGCCTAAGTCCTAAAACACTGCTGCAGGCACTCCAGACCCTAGACTGAATCACAGTCTCCACCGGTCTTCCTCAGCCCAGACCCAGCATACTGCTATCCATTTCCCCCAGTACACACCCTTGTTGCTCTTGCTGTGAAATGGGCATCAGTTATCCCCTTTCCCTCCCAGTCTATAAAATCCTTAGACCCGGGCCTTGGTTCCTTGGGGCTGTGGCACCAGGCAGAGTTGGCAGCCTCGTCTGGGATACAAGAGGAGACTGCTGACCGCTGTAGGCAACACGGGATGCTGGTGCAATGCAAGCTTGTCTGCTTAGAAGAGCAAACGCCCAGCCGCTGGAGCGCCTGCCTGCATGACTCACCAGAGGATCTGTCTCTCTGGGAGGAAGTAGGGAGCAGCCTCTTCAAATTCCATTTAGGTACATTAAGGGGTGGAAAACCACTTGAAGAAGCTGGAAGGCAAAAGCCAGAACTCATCCCCAAGCACATGGCTCCTTCTGCACTGAGCCGGTACAGGCCCATTCAGAAGGAAACAATTTAATCCCTTCACGTGATGAGAAAGAAGCATCTCTGTCCTTGTCAAGGTGGTGGTGGGGGGACTCACCCAAACAAAACAACTACCTTTCATTTGCATCACACCTGACCTCCTGTGTGGTAAATAATGGAAAACGCTTTAGAAATGTGTCTAGAAACCTTTGTTTCATCAGAGATGCTTTACACTTAGTATGGGCAGACCTTCCTTAGGACCAAGGCCATTTGGGTTTCCAGAGCAAGGTGTGTTGACTAAATCGGGTGAATGAATCATTTTTCTTAGCAAACTTTATTACTAACTTCCTGATCTTGGTTACTAGGCCCCACAATTCATTGGTCTCTAAATGAGAATGGCATTCAGTTCTTTTAAAGGGCAATCATTTTATTCACCAAGTTTTACAAATAAAACAAAACAAAAAGCAGCTTTCTTTTTCATAAAAGTAATATCTACTATGGCGGGGGGGGGGGGGGGGCAGATTTCTCACTGGTAATCAGCTGTTAACTATCTAAACATGTATAACCCTCCCCCCTCAGCTCCCTATCAAATTCTAATTTAGCATTTTTCCTGTTTAGAAAAAGTTATTTTCACTGGTCACAAGAACATAATTTTAAATAAATTATCTTTTTTAAAAAATCTATTAATTCAGAAGTTTCCTTAAATTGTTTCTAGTCTGTTATTCAATGACATTTTTTAGAAGTATGACATGCACCATCTCTATACGCAGCCGCAGCAAAAGCCATGCCAAGACAGCAAGTCAGCCAAAGCGAAGCTGTTACATGATGCACTATATGACTTCCACTTCTGGACCAGAAGTCATCATGACAGTGATTTTAACTAGACTATATGACACTGCATAAAAACTTATTTCAAAACCAGCACTCTTAGTCATCTCTTCTCCATCACGTGATCCTCTGTTCCCAATTAACTATTTAGCATTATCTGTCTTTATGCATCTAATGGGTTTTTCCCCATCAAATAATATTTTCAGATGAATAGTAATTTAATCCAATGTTCCCCTTTGTTAAAAAAGAAAGAAAGAAGCCAGAGCTTGTTATGGGCTAAATCAAGCTAATTATATTAGTTTTTTTTAAATATAAAATATATTAAATAAAGCTGAAGGGATCATATCTTGGAAAAGCCTATCCCCGGTGACTTCAATGTCTTCTCACTGAAATTTTTTTCAAACTCTAGATCTTAGTTTCCTCTTATGAATTAATTACCTGAAAACCAGATGCGGTTCTAATTCCCAAACCCAGCTCTAATTCAAAATAAGCTTTTAGTTATAGGACTTCAGATACAAAGTCTGTCTTACCCACTGACTGACCAGGGCAAAGGAAAACCTAGATGAGGAGATCGTTAACAGAGCAACGGGACTATTAAGTGATTTAGTAGGGCATTACTAGGGTATGTGTTTCATATCCAGAATTCTGTGTGATCTTAATGAGGTCCTAGGAGGAAAACTACATCTGATATTCATTTATATCTGACTCTGATTTGTGCTAAAACTAGCAATTGCTGAACAACCTATTTTCCTGGAAATCATGCATCAAAACGATGGCTCCTATGTCATACAAGACAAAGAAAGGCTGTGGAAAAGCCAGATTAGAAAGACATGAGAACTTGATCCCATATTAAAGAAAAAAAAATTGCTTTAAGCTTTTGCATAGCAAAGGAAACCATAAACAAGATGAAAAAACCCACAAAATGGAAAACAATATTTGCAAACAATGCAACTGGCAAGGGCTTAATTTCCAAAATAAACAAATGGCTCATACAACTCAATAACAACAACAACAATCAAAAAATGGGCAGAAGATCTAAATAGACACTTCTCCAAAGACATACAAATGGCCAAAGTCACATGAAAAGATGCTCAACTTCACTGTTAGAGAAACGCAAACCAAAACTACAACGAGGTATCACCTCACAGCAGTCAGAATCGTCACATTAAAAAAATCTATAAATAATAGTAAACACTAGAGAGGGTGTGAGAAAAGAAATCCTCCTACATTGTTAGTGGGAATATAAAATGGTGCAGCCACTATGGAAAACAGTATGGAGGTTCCTTAAAAAATGAAAACTAAAGTTATCACATGACCCAACAATCCCAATTCTGGGCCTATAATCAGAGAAAACTATAATTTGAAAAGACGCATGTTCATAGTAGCTCTGTTTATAAGAGCCAAGACATGGAAGCAACCTAAGTGTCCATTTACAGATGAATGAATAAAGATGTCGTGCATATATACAATGGAATATTACTCAGCCACAAAAGGAATGAAATAATACCATTTGCAGCAACATGGATGGACTTACAGATTATCATACTAAGTGAAGTCAGAAAGAGAAAGGCAAATACCATATATCACTTATATGTGGAATGTATAATATGACACAAACTTATTTATAAAAGAGAAACAGACTTACAGACATAGAAAACAAACTTATGGTTATGAAGGGAGAAAGTAGGGGGGATAAATTAGGATTGGGGATTAGCAGATGCAAGCTAACTGTGTAAAAAATAGATAAACAACAAAGTCCTACTGTACAGCACAGGGAACTATATTCGATATCTTGAAATAAACCATAATGGAAAAGAATTAAAAAATGCTTTAAAGGACAATGTTCAATGAATTAGTACAAGTAGAACACAGATAATGGAATAGATAAAAGCATTAAACCAATAATAAATTTACCTTAGTTTATAACTGTACTGGATGAGTAACAGAGTATCATCTCCTCTTAGGAAATACACACTGAAACATCTAGAAGTAAGGACTAACAGTGTATATAACTTACTCTCTGGGAGCTCCTGTAGTGGTGCAATGGAAACAATCATACTAGGAACCATGAGGTTGTGGGTTCAATCCCTGGCCTCGCTCAGCAGGTTAAGGATCCAGCATTGTTGGCTGTGGTGTAGGTCGCAGACAGCTTGAATCTGGCGTGGCTGTGGCTGTGGTGTAGGCTGGCAGCTACAAACTCCAATTAGACCCCTGGCCTGGGAATCTCCATATGCTGTGGGTGCAGCCCTAAAAGACAAAAAACAAAAAAAACTTACTCTCAAGTGTGTGTGTGTACAGCAAGACAGTATGGGCACAATGATAAAGTAAATGGGTAAACTAGATGAAGCTGGATAGAATATACACGGGTTTTCTTTCTTTTTTTTTAGGGCTGCACTTGTGGCATATGGAAGTTCCCAGGCTAGGGGTCAAATCGAGCTGCAGCTGCTGGCCTATGCCACAGCCACAGCCACGCCAGATACGAGTCATGTCTGTGACCTTCACCACAGTTCATGGCAACGTTGGATCCTTAACCCATTGAGTGAGGTCAGGGATTGAATCCATGTCCTCATGGATCCTAATGGGGTTCATTACCTCTGAGCCACAACGGGAAATCCTCTTTGTACTATTCTTACTCTCACAACATTTCTATAAATTTGAAATTATTTCCAAGTAAAAACTTAAAATCAATGAGGCATGGGAGTTTCCACTGTGGCGCTGCAGAAATGAATCTGACTAGTATCCATGAGGATTCAGGTTCTATCCCTGGCCTCGCTCAGTGGGCCAGGGACCTGGTATTGCCATGAGCTGTGGTATAGGTCAAAGACGTGGCTCAGATCCTACATTGCGGTGGCTGTTATGTAGGCCAGCAGCTGCAGCTCAGATATGACCCCGAGCTGGGAACTTCCATGTGCCATGGGTGTGGCCCTAAAAAGAGAAAAAAAAAAAAATCAATGAGGCATGAGTACAGTATGGAAATAGGGACAATGCTGAATTGCTAAATTTTTCTTTCTTTTTTTATTGGACTGCACCCATAGCATGTGGAAATTCCCAGGCCAGGGACTGAACCTACTGCAGTTGCAGCCTGCATCACAGCTATGGCAAAGCCAGATCCTCAACTTGCTGTGCCACATGGGGACTTGTGAAGCACTAAATTTTTCAAGGCTCCTTCAAGACGTATCACTTTTGCAAACTGATAAGCAGGTGGTGCTTTCTTTAGAGGATTCCTATAAAAGTGATACAGCCCACTGAAATCTCTTATAATCATAATAATTGTAACTTCTTTTCCTTTCATTTTTGGCTGCCTGGTGGCGTATGGAGTTCCTGGGCCAGGGATCATATCCAAGCTATAGTCTTGATCTAAACAGTAGCTTCAGCAATGCCAGATCCTTAACCCACTGTGTCATGCCACAGATTGAACCTGCATCCCAGCACTCCCAAGATGTTGCCAATGGCATTGCACCACAGCAGACACTCCATATCTATTTTTTTTAATTTACCATTTTATTTATTTTTGGCATATGGAAGTTCTATGGCCAGGGATCAGACCTGTGCCACAGCTGCCACCCAAGCTGCAGCAGTGACAACACTGGATCCTTAACCTGCTGAGCCACAAGAGAGCTATCAATCATACCTCTTCTTTAATGTAGATTTTCCATACTTGTATTAGTCAGGGTTCTCCAAAGAACTAGTAGGAAAAAATGAGCTTACTGTGAACTGGCTCATGTGACTGTTGGGGTTGGCAAGTCTGAAGCCTAAATTCAGTGGGGATTACATCTGGAGTGTGATCAGCAGGGCAGCAGTCTGCAAAGTCAGGCAAGGTTTCTATGCTGCCGTCTTGAGGAAAATGCCTTCTATTTTAGAAAGCTTCAGTTTTTGCCCTTAAGACCCTCAACTAATTAGATAAGGCCCACTCACAGTATGAAGAGTAATCAGCTTTACACAGTCTGTACTGACTTAAGTGTTATTCATGCCTGAACAATTCCTTCATAGAAACATCTTTTTTTTTTTTGGCTTTTTAGGGCTGCACTCATGGCATATGGAGGTTCCCAGGCTAAAGGTCGAATCAGAGCTGTAGCTGCTGGCTTATACCTCAGCCACCTTAATGTTAGATTTGAGCCACATCTGTGACCAACACCACAGCTCACGGCAACGCTATATCTTTAACCCACTGAGCAAGGCTACTCGTCGAACCTGTGTCCTCATGGATGCTAGTCAGATTGTTTCTGCTAAGCCACGACGGGAACTCAGAACTCCCACAGAAACACCTTGACTGGTGTCTGACCAAACAATTGGCCACCGTAACCTAGCCAAGTTGACACCTAAAATTAACCATCACAGTTCTGGAAACAGTGTTCAGTGATCAGCATTGTTTAAGGAACATGGAGACAAAGCCTAGAGTAGTTCTTGTTTTCAAGAAGAGTAAACTGGCAGTTCCCATTGTGCGCAGCAGTAAAGAACCCAACTAATATCCATGAGGACGCAGGTTCAATACCTGGCCTCGCTAGGTGGGTTAAGGATCCAGTGTTGCTGTGGCTGTGATGCAGGCCAGCAGCTACAGCTCCGATATGCTGTGGGTGTGACCCGAAAAGAAAAAAAAAAAAAAAAGAGTAGACTGTAGGGACAAATCTGTACAAAGTACTCCTGAAATATATGTAGATTAAAAATGAAAGGATGAAAACCTCAATGCCAAGGCACAGAGCTCAGGAATTGAAAGCACGTGAGAAGGGCCTGGAAAGGGGCAGGCCTCAGAGTCAAAGGAGGCTGGACTTAAGGGGGAGAGGGTTTTGGCTGGGGGATGGGAAGGGAGGTTGTTCCAGACAAACTCAATTAACTTTTTTCTCTTCCCAGTCTTTTTACTTTGGGGGAGTTTTTAAAACAAAGGAACAAAACAAGTGCTCAGTAAGCAGCTTTATGTTGCAGGGTTTATGCCCTTCTCAATGAGCACCCCCATTAATAAATCCACCAGATTGACAATTGACCTTTCATACTCTAAAGGGCTATAGAATCAAAAGCTTGGTTCACAGTTTTCTAATTGTCTTAATTATTTAAAGATGTGAGAAACTTTTGTTTGCCTTTAATACCAAAGCCACAGAATTCAATTTTTTTAATTTTTAGTCTGTAAAAGTTTTCAGATCTTTGAAACTTTATTATGGACCTATTATTTTATGACTTTGCTGTGGTTCTCATAAAAGAAAATTCAAGCATAATTTTAAAAGAGAATATAATCTCTATATTTAATTACTAAAAAAGCTTAAGTACTGATATTATTTCCCTTAACTTAAAATACAACTTCTAAAAATAATGACTCTCAGAGGGACAGGAAGTTGCCATTAGGACAGTTGGAGTTGAAAGAAGTTTATCTCATTAAAGAAGCCCTTTTTAAAATCTCAGCTTAATAATCCATGTTAACTTTCCAAATTACCTTTGTAAACTCAGTCATCAAATATCAGGCCTTTGAGTCATTTTTTTTCTGTTATTAACACTAATAGCTCTTCCACAAGAGAACTAAAATTGCGTGTCCCTACAGGAGATACTTATTGCAGAAACATTAAAATCTGCATTTACTTAATAAGTCGATGGACTCAGGGAAACGTCTTATTATATTACTTTTGCCCCTGCCTCTTATGTATAATTAATAAATATTTAGTCATCCAACAGTCATTTATTATGTGCCTACTAGGTGCTAAACTTTATATTAATGCTTTTTGAACTGAAATGAGTTAGGTAAGTAGATCTGGCAAAGCCAAGAAAACATATGAAGTTCCGAAGGGAACCTTCTGGGATGCCTCAGAGGGGGGCGGGGAGAGGTCCCCACTGCAGTGGGGGTAGGGTTGGGGGTGCTCTTTCAAGGGGCAGTCCTAGAAGTTGAAGTGGCCAGGTTTTCACTGACTCAGAAAGTGTCACCTGCCAAATACAGAGACTGCACTGACACTTTTTTTTTTTTTTGGTCTTTTTGCCATTTCTTGGGCCGCTCCCGTGGCATATGGAGGTTCCCAGGCTAGAGATCTAATTGGAGCTGTAGCCACCGGCCTACGCCAGAGCCACAGCAACGCGGGATCTGAGCCGCATCTGTGACCTACACCACAGCTCACGGCAACGCTGGATAGTTACCTCGCTGAGCAAGGGCTGGGATCGAACCCGCAACCTCATGGTTCCTAGTTGGATTCGTTAACCACTGGGCCACGACAGGAACTCCATGCACTGACACTTTGATAATACTTTCTTTCTCAAAACTCTCCCTAAGTTTTTTGATGCTATTTTCCCTGAGTTCTCCTTTCCCTGGCTCCTCTCTCTGCCCACCTCCTGTCAAGGTGAGACCAGGCCTTTTTAGAGAAATTCTTGACCACTCATTCCACATCCTTCTCCCAGGAGGGCAGGCATCCATGCGGTCCCTTCTCTTCAGCATCTTCTGGAGGCACGCTGGTGGTTCCAAAGTCCCCACTTCAGCTCAGACCTCCACTCTGCAACACCAGTGCAGGGGCGCTGGGACCCCACCTCTCAAACATCTTACACGTCTCCAATGGACCTTGTCCAAGGCAGAACTTATCACGACCCTCTCGTACTCTTCAAGCCGTCAACGTGCCCCTCCCCAGCTCCTCCCCACCACATGGCACCAGATCTACTGGGTGTCCCCTCTTGCCCTCTCACAGCCCAGCACCACAGACGTCTAGCCAGCCACGTAAGGGTCTTTCGAGTCTACCCCCCAATATTTCTTGAACCTGTCTAATCCTTTCTACCCTATGCCTTAGTTCAAGCCCTCACCATTCCCAGTCTGGATTACTTCCATTACCTGGCACTGTTCTTCCTAATTTCAGTTAGGGCCCCTTGCAGTCAAGCCTCTGCACCAAAGGAGCTTTCTAATATGCAACTGCTTTTAGTGGTGCCCTATCACTATCAAGATGAAGCCTTTAAAAAAAGACAGTGGGAGGGAAGAAAAAGGGGAGAAGAAATAAATTGTAATATAAGCCCTAGATCTTCAGAGACAGGCCCCATTTGTTTTTCAAGGTAGAAAAGTGTAGTTTAGGTAAATCAAGTCTGGAGTTTGAATGCCTGAGTTCAAATTCATAATTTGTAAATTTCGTGACCCTGGAAAATTTACTTAAAACGCTGATGCTTTCGGTGTCTTTATCAGTTATCTAGTGCTGCATAACAAATTACCACGAGGCTTAAAACAACAAACATTTATCCCAGAGGTTGGCAGGGTGGTACAGGAACTTGGAAGCAGCTGAGCTAGATAGCTGGCTTGGGATTTTTCACAAGTTTGGGGTCAAGGCTGGGGCTGCAGTCATTTGAAGGCATGACTGCGGCTAGATCTTCTCTTTTTTCGTTTTTTTGTTTTTTTTCTAGGGCCACACCCACAGCATATGGAGGATCCCAGGCTAGGGATCTAATCAGAGCTGTAGCTGCTGGCCTACACCACAGCCACAGCAATGCAGGATCCAAGCTGTGTCTGCGACCTACACCACAGGTAACAGCAACACCGGATTGTTAACCCACTGAGCGAGGCCAGGGATCAAACTCGCAACCTCATGGTTCCTAGTCGGATTCATTAACCACTGAGCCACGATGGGAACTCCTAGGTCTCCTCTTTTCATGGCAGATGGTATGAAGTTCCCAGCAGGAGGGCTCAGTATCTTGCCATGTGGGCTTCTCCCTAAGGCTGCCCAAGTGTCCTCATTATATGGCAGCTGGCTTCCTCCAGAGTGACAGAGAAAGCAAGGAGGCCAATAAGGCCTTTTATGGCCTAGACTCAGAAGTTGCAAATCATCACTTCTGCTGTGTTTTATTAGTTGGAAGCAAGTCACTAACCAGCTCACATCCAAGGGGAGAGCATCTGCTTACAGGGAAGAATATCAAAGAATCTGTGGACATATTTTAATGCCATCACAATGTCCTCTTCTGCAAAGGGAGATAATAACAGTAACTTCATAGTTATATGAGGATTATATGAGCTGATACAAGCTCAGTGTTTAGAATAGGGCTCGGCACATTGTAAGTATGAGCTACCGCTATCATTCCTGGGTTTATACGTCCCCATCCCCACCCCATTCCCTCATCAACTACCCTCACAACTCCTGTCTTCCAGCCTCTCTGAGCTACTTGTCATTCCCTGAGTTACGCTAATACCTCCGTGCCCTGGCCCTCTGCTCTGCCTTCCTAGAAGACTCTCCTGTTCCATATTTTTCCTCCAACCCTTAGCAGGTCCCTATCCAAGTACCTTCCCAGAACCTCTAGGAGGGGCGAGGTGCCCAGCAGTAAGCATGTACCACATCCACCAGCTTCCTTCTGCTCTGGCTCATGATGGTGGGGCTATCTTTCTCAGGTAGATGTTTCCCCCTCAGACAGGTCTCCCTGAACACTCCCACTAGAACCAGGAGCTGCTTCCCAGGAGGCCTCTGGGAAACTCTGTTTGTCACTGTCTTTGTCACCCACTCACACCCAGAGGGACTCTCTTATCTTTGTAGCTTCAGGCACAAGCGTAGGGCTAGAATATAGTGGGTATCCAAGAGAAAATGTTTTCAACAGATAGATTAAGTGTCTGAAACTTCAGAGCATACTTTTAATGTACAGGAGGAAGAGGAATCACAGAAAAATCATCAGAATGGGTCAAGTACATCATAAATCTCACTAGGCAAGCTCTGGCTAGACAAGGTCACACTATACTATTTATTGGGATGCTCATAATTCTGTTTTCTCTGAATTTACTTTGTCTTTATCACTAATAGAAGCTAAGTTTTAAAATTATAAATTTATATTTTTTGCTCTCTTAGGGCTGCACAAGCAGCATATGGAGGTTCCCAGGATAGGAGTCTGATTACAGCCGCCCACCTACGCCACAGCCACAGCAATGCCAGATCTGAGCCGAGTCTGCAACCTACACCACAGCTCACAGCAATGTTGCATTCTTAACCCACTCTGAGCAAGGCCAGGGATCGAACCCGCAACCTCATGGTTCCTAGTCGGATTCGTTTCTGCTGCACCATGACAGGAACTCCTAAATTTGTTATAAGCATTTAACATCATTATGTTTATAAACCATCAATACAAAAAACTATGAATAACTCTAAGAACTTTACAGAAAATAAAGCTAAGCTGTAAACAGGTAAATGCCAAGGCATCAAAATTTCCCATATATTTAAAACATTTCCATAATCTCTTGTTTAAATCTTTAATTATTTCACTATTGATGCCTTTAAATGTAGTTAAAACAGAGCACCCAGAGATAAATGTAAGAAGTTTGCCTATAAACATACTGATGGCCAAAAATGGAACATTACTCAGATCAAATAAATAATTTTAAAAACAGGCACAAAGTAAATCTTAACCTGAAATCTATTTTTCAACAGCAACTCACACACAAACGGGCAAACTGAAAGATGACTTTGTGACATACCATTAAAGCATGGTGCACTTGATAACCTAGGAATGAATAAGGGGAAATGTGAAATGTGAAAATGCTAAAGTATTATCTGCAGGGTTAGAAGCAGATGTCCTTGGCCTCCTGTCAGAGGAAACAGACATTCAAGTATCTTTCTTAAGGCCTCACTGTAGCCTCACCAAAGTTCCAGTTCGAACTTGACCTACTGTATTCTATGAATGTTCCTGTTCTAAGATTAGATCTCTTTCCATTTTTTGAAAAATGTGTCTTTAAAAAACATTTGCGGTAGCTTTCAAGAGCCAAAGCTAAACTCAATAATGCTGGACTAAAGATATGGAAACAACCTAATGTCCATCCACAGACAAATGGATAAAGATGTGGTACCTATGTACAATGGAATACTACTCAGCCATAAAAAAGAATGAAATAATGCCATTCACAGTAACATGGATGGACCTAGAGATCATTACAGTAAGTGAAGTAAATCAGACAGAAAGAGACAAAGACCATATGGTATCACTTACATGTGGAATCTAAAATATGAGATAAATAAACTTATTTATGAAACAGAAACAGACACTGACAAGAACAAACTTGTTGCCAAGTGGGAGGGATGGAGTGGGAGATTGGGGTTAACAGATGTAAGCCATTATACATGGAGGGGATAAACAAGATCCTACTGTACAGCACAGAGAATTATATTCAGAGAATGATATTCAACGTCCTATGATAAACCATAATAGGAAATAATTTTTAATATTTTTTTGTGGAAGTTACCAGGCTAGGTAGGGATCAAATTGGAGCTACAACTGCCAGCTGACACCACAGCCAAAGCAACGCTAGATCCAAGCCACATCTGTGACCTACACCACAGCTCATGGTAATGCTGGATCCTTTCATCTACTGATTGAGGCCATGGATTGAACCTGCATCCTCATGGATACTAGCTGGATTCTTAACCTACTGAGCCACAACAGGAGCTCCAGGAAAGAATATTTTAAAAACGAGTGTGTGTGTGTCTGAATCATTTTGCTGTACAGCAGAAATTAATACAACATTGCAAGTCAAGTATATTATACAATTTAAAAAATAATACTAACAGGCAGTGGAGTATTTTTGAATGAAGCACCTGTCTGGTGTCCCCTCAAATCATGCCTTCTATGTATTCTATCTACTTTAAAGCAGGACCTGGATGGGGAGGATTAGGGAACTGTTACACATTAGAGTTTCTGCTAACACATCCCTGTGTGAAACAAAGGAACATCCGTACATATAGCTGTTGTACCCCTCCAGATGTGTTCATGACTGCAGCTGACACAAGACATATTTTAGGGAGTTCTCTTGTGGTGTAGAGTTAAAGATCTGGTGTTGTCACTGCAGCAACTGGGGTCGCTGTTGTGGTTTGAGTTTGATCCCTGGCCCTGGACACATGCTGCCAGCATGGACAAAAAAAATAAGAAGACATGTTTTAGGAGTTCAGTAGCAGCTTCTATGTCACTGTCTCCAACACTTAAGTACCTCCTTCTCTGGTTAACTAGGAAAACAGAAGCAAACAGTGGCCTCAAAACTATGGGATCTGGAAGCAAACTTGAAAGACAAGGACTCACGAGGTTCCCGCTATAGATACTGTTGGGAAGGGATCCTGGAGCAAAAAAGCATTTCAGAGTCAGAAGGGATCTTAAACGTACAGAAGCCTTGTGACCCAGATTTTTCATTGCAAGCACAACTTTAAATATTTTGTCCCTCTGTCAGATCATGAGTCATAGGTCATCTGGGCCACCACCTTAATTTTATAGGCAAAGAAACTTAGGCTAAATCATTTGCCAAAGATCATAGGAGTAATTACTGCCAGATGGAAATGCTCAAAATTTCATTGCTCACTGTTCTTCTAACAAATCCCCAGGACAAAAGTCAAGGTCTCTTGTAATTTAGTTCTAGCCTCTTCTCACTACATAATACTGAATATGCTTTGTATGAGTTGCATCATTACAAGACAATCTGAATTTAAAAAGGAAGGGTCAGACGAGCCAACATGTCCTCTTATGACAAGAATGAAGGGCTTTAAGATGGGGATTAGAAACTAACAAGAAGCCATTTCAACTAAACTGAGAATCTTTCAGTCACCTAAGGAGCAGCTAGCAGGACATCTGAATGTGCGAACTTGACATCAGTTAGAAAACTTAATATGAATTATAAGGCACAAAACCAGATTTCAAACACTGAGTCAATGAAAACTACAGAATAATATGAGGAAGGGGAAGGAAAATCTTAAAGGAGAAGGTTTGTTTAGATGTGGTGATTATTTACTACTGTCTGCAATGAAACTCAGATCTGGGGGTTTAGAAATTTTCTCACTCTTAATCAAAGGTAAAAGGGAAAGTGAGTCAGACATTTTCCGGCTCTGGGAAATAATGCAGTAGGGTTTCCTTACTCTGACTACCAGTAAAATATAAGCTAAGGTTAAAATTATAAATCTACGTTGTAAGTTTGTAACATCATTACGTTTATAAATTAAACATACAAACTGGAAATGCAGAAAATGCCTCAGATGATCCACAGAAATAACAGGTTTCAAAATCATTCAAAGTGCTATTTATTTCTTTTTAAAAACAATCTTTTTCTGGGAGTTCTCTGGAACTATAATTGCAGTAGTTTGGGTCACTGCTGTAGTGCAGGTTCCATCCCTGGCCTGGTAAACTTCCACATGCTGTGGGCACGGCCAAAAAAAAAAATAACCTATTTCTTTCTATAAATGTACTTGTTATACTTCTGTAGAAAGTACATTTTGTAGGATACTTGAAAAAATAGGGTAACCTCTATTAATGCTTGCCTGTGTTTTTCATTATTTTTTCCAAATGCAATAATATTTTACACGAGATAATACCAAGTGTATAGATTTTAACCTCCTCTTGAATTAAGTAAAGCATTATGAACATTTTCTTATATCATTTAAAATTCTTTGCAAGCAAAAAAAAAAAAAATCTTTGCGAGCAGTTTGTAAATGGCTGCCTGATATCATAACCCTACCTTAATTTATATAATGATTTTATTTATAAATACTACAAATAACACCGTGATCAATATCCTTATATATAAACCACTGTCCACATTCCTGATTATTCCTAAAGAGAGTAGCTGAGAATTTGAGCTACTAGGTCAAAATTCAACCAATTTAAGTTTCCTATTAACATGTGTCAAAATGATTTCCAAAAAATTGTACCGATTAGACTCCTTTTGGCAGGGGTTAGCAGATGCAAACTATCACATTTAGGAGGGGATGAGGTGTCTGCCTCACCAGTGCCTTGGTACTCTGAGGGTGATCATTACAGAGATTTTGCTCATCTGCAAGGAAAGAGAGACACACCACTGCTATTCAGTTTTGATTTGATTATTAGTGAGTTTTAATATATTTTCACATAATTATTAACAATTTCTTTTAGGGCCACACCAGAGGCATACAGAAGTTCCCAGGCTAGGGGTTGAATCAGAGCTGTAGCTGACAGCATACAACAGAGCCACAGCATTGCGGGACCTGAGCTGCAGCTGCGACCTACACCACAGATCACGGCAATACCAGATCCTTAATCCACTGAGCAAGGCCAGGGATCGAATCTGAGTTCTCATAGATACTAGTCGGGTTCATCAACCTTTGAGCCACAGTGGAAACTCCATAATTATTAGCAATTTATATTTCCTCTTTGTGTTCCTCATTGAAAGTTCTTCTTAAATTCATATGGACATACATACAGTGATATCCCACTGCCTTTCCTTACAATCTATTTTCACATAAATTGGGCAAATTATTTTCTTTGAGAACTTCTTAAAGAAAACTTCATGAATCAACAAAGTAGAACACTCTTCTCAGCCATAAAAAAGAATGAAATAATGCCATCTGCAGCAACATGGATGCAACTAGAGATTCTCATACTAACTGAAGTCAGTCAGAAAGGGAAAGACAAATACCATGTGGTATCACTTAACATGTGGAATCTAAAATATGGCACAGATGAACCTATCTAGAGAATAGCAACAAACTCACAGATATAGAGAACAGACTTGTGGTTGCCAAGGAGGAGCGGGAGGGAACGGGATGGCCTGGGAGTTTGGGGTTAGCAGATGCAAACTATCACATTTAGGAGGGATGCAATGAGGTCCTGCTGTATAGCACAGGGAACTATATCCAATCACTTGTAATGGAACATGATGGAAGATGATGTGAGAACAAAGAATGTATATACATATGTATGACTGGATCACTTTGCTCTATAGCAGAAATTGACAGAAAATTGTAAATTAACTATATTTTAAGAAAAAAATTTTTTTAAAGTAAAACAGACTCTTAAACCTCTCACAACAGTAAATGCAATACAGTATGAAATTATGGAATGACTAATTTTTACTCGAACCAATCATACATTACACATTTTGCAAAAACTGAGGCTCTGCCTCACACCAGAATTTATCTTAAATAAGACAAGATTTCAATGAGTCTCAGTTTGTTCATCTATAAAATACGATGCATAATCTTTAGGAATCTTTCCAACTTCAAAACTAGGCAGGCTTGTGCTTAACATAAAACAATACATAGCACCATCTAGAGGTAAAAAGAAATACTTCCCTACATTTTCCCCCAGTCAATCAATCTTCAGCAAAAGCTCAAGTAGATAAATTTCATATTAGCAGAAGTTGCCCAAGTAGATGTATTAGAATTTTAATAGCCTCTCTAATATAGGATCAAACTTTTAAAATGAATCTATCATCACATCTGCAAGAGTTTTTAGCTCCCATGTAAATCTAGCTCATTTCCTACTATTACTTTTTTAAGGGATCAACTCTGAGAAAATTGGCATTGCTTGAGAAAATTCAGAACAGCATCTTCAATATGACTCTAAGGACCACAGATGTTATGATTACTTAATAATGTGATGTATCATAGCGTACAACAGATATGTGGTACACTGGAGGTATTCTTTACCTTTTGGGGCTTTGGGGATTTGATGAAAACTGTGGTCAAAAAACAGTTTCTCTATGATTAAAACACAATGTCATCCTCTGGCTTCAACTTCAGGGAAAAGAACACCTGGGTTGAAAAAATTCTAGTGGTGGTTTCCCTGAATCTATCTGAACTTGAAGAAAAATTTAAATTATGGAAAGGTCAGAAGTCTCTAGATTTCCAATCACCGTTAACATCTAGGATGTTACAACATTTTGTTTCCAGCCTGATATTAAGAACAGCTTTCTGGGGTACCCCTGGGGCTCAACAGGTTAAGAACCCAACACAGTGTCTGTAAGGATGCAGGTTCAACCCCTGGCCTCGCTCAGTGGGTTTAAGGATCGGTGTTGCTGTGACCTGTGGTGTAAGTCTCAGATGTGGCTTGGATCCTGCATTGCTGTGGCTGTGGCTGCAGCTTCTATTCAACCCCTCGCCCAGGATCTTCCATAAGCCACAGGTACAGCAGTAAAAAGAAGAAAACAAACAAAAAAGATCAGTTTCCTTTTGGAACCTCCTTCCGAACTGCACTAGTTTAATTTGTACTTTCTGTATTATTCTGAGTGTGTTCTTCAGGTTCACTGTGCTTAACCTTCCAATTAAATTATAAGCTCACCAAGTGAAACTGCACCTTCTGGTGGCCTTGGATTAAGTGACAAATAACTTGCTAGTGGCTATGAAGACACAATTCCTTTGGCAAATAGTAATGTGCAAAGTAAAACAGAGCTCAGGCAAATAAAGGTTAAATAATTGTGTGACAACATTCAGAAAGAGTGTTGCCTAAGATCTGAGTTTACCCTTGACTCATGTAACTCAGATTTAAAAGAAAAACAACAAAATCCTTTCTGAAATGGCCTTGAATTTGTCTGATTGCCAATTTTTTTTCTTTTTTTTCTTTTCAGGACCGCACCTGCAGCACATGGATGTTCCCAGGCAAGGGGTCAAATCAGAGCTGTAGCCACCAACCTACACCACAGCCACAGCAATATGAGATCTGAGCAAGGCCAGGGATCGAACCCATGTCCTCATGGATACTAGCCAGGTTCATTACTGCTGAGCCACGACAGGAACTCCTGATCTCCAATTTCTAACTCATAATTTGGGAAAAAGATTTCTTTTGGGGAATTGCATAATCATACATTGTTCTTAATAGGGATGAGAAAAAGGGACTAAAAGTTCTACCCAAATTTTATTCTTCTAAGTTTTCAAACATCTAGAAAAGTTGAAAGAATAGTATGATAAGTAGCCTTTCACTTACCACCTACCTTTAACCATTGTTAATATTATTCATGTCACTGTATTTATTTCTGAAAAACTTAATCTGAGTTACAGATATCACGACACTTCACCCCCTAATATTTCAAACATCACTTATGAACAAGGAAATTCTCCTTCACAACCTCAGTGTCATTGTCACACCCCCAAAATTATTAAGAGTGCTCTAATATCTAATATTCAGTTGAAATCCAAATGTTCATAATTGTCCCAAGGACGTCCTTTATAGCTGCTAAAAAAAAACCAAGATCTAATCAAGGATTACAAGTTGCATATAGTTTTTTATTTATTTATTTATTTATTTATTTATTTATTTATTTATTTATTTATTTATTTAGGGCTGCAGTTACAGCAATATAGAAGCTGCCAGGCTAGGAGTAGAATCAGAACCATAGGTGATGGCCTACATCACAGCCAGAGCAACACCAGATCTGAGCCGCAACATATACCATAGCTCACAGCAACACCAGATCCTTAACCCACTGAGCAGCGCTAGGATCAAACCCACACCCTCATGGATACTAGTTGGGTTTGTTTCTGCTGAGCCACAATGGGAACTCCAGTTTTTACTGTTTTTGAAGCATTTATTTACTGGACACTTACTACGTCCCACGTTACACAGGACTTCCTACTTAATTTTCACAAGAAATTTGAGAGTTTTTGTTGTTACATCAGGTGGTAATGAAGTCCTTGCCTCTGAAGATTCTGATATATTTTAATTACTCACCATTATATTCACAGAATTGAGCACAGAGCCTTGAATATACCAGGTACTGATATAAAGCTGTGGAATAAATGAAGGCATGGTGTACTTGTCCATTCTGATGGAAAAGCTACAATAAAAACATGATGAAGGAGTTCCCTTGTGGCACAGCAGGTTAAGGATCCAGTGCTGTCACTGCAGCAGCCTAGGTCACTGCTGTGGCGCAGGTTTGATCCCTAGCACAGGCACTTCCACATGCCACAGGTGTGGCCAAAACAAACAAAAAAACTGTGATGGTAAAGTACCAAATCTGCTGTGATACTACACTGAGGCAGAGGCAGTCTCTCATCCATGCTCCCCTGCTTCTCCAGGCACTTTGATGAAACATCTGAGCAGTCTGCACTAGCTGCCTCAAGAGACTTGCTGTAGGATAACTTACAATTCATGCCAATTTTACGTTTATTCAATAGATCCATTTTTCATTTTAAGATTAAAAATGGTTTTTAATTTAGTATCAAGGAGGAAAAGGGTCTCCCATTTGTTTTCTGTTTATTTGTTTGTTTTGGTTGGTTGGTTATTTTTTGTCTTTTTTTTAGGGCTGCACCTGCAGCTTATGGAGGTTCCTAAGCTAGGGGCCCAATGGAGCTGTAGCCGCTAGCCTACACCACAGCCACAGCAACACAGGATCTGAGCCGCATCTGCGACCTACACCACAGCTCACGGCAATGCCAGATCCTTATCCCACTGAGCGAGGCCAGAGATTGAACATGTACCCTCATAGATGATAGTCAGATTTGTTTCCACTGAGCAATGACAGGAACTCCTCTCCCATTTGTTTTGTTCGGTTACAGGGTATATGAAATTTGGACACAAATAAAAAGGAAGCCAACAGCAAACATAAGTTTAGTATGTAGGCAATTTCTGTTTTATGGGTCACAGGATTTTGAGAACCCGGATTCACATAAAAATATAGACATAAATAGCAAAAAATTTTATTCTGTGTGAATTATGGCAGGCTAGTCCCTGACAGGGTACACACAGAACATCATAAAAGAGGTGAAAAAAAAATGGATGATTTCAGTTAATTTTGGTAATATTTTGATAAGCATTATCTAGCAAGAAAATTGTCATTTATTAGGCTAAAATATTCTGATTCTTTGCCAGTCTCTTTTAGAATCCGAGAGATCTATCTGTGAAAGAACTGTTTTAGAAAAGATGATTGAAGATGATGATTTTTAACACGAATACTGTAATTTCCATGACATGTGAGTGAAGAATCTGAAATAACTCATAGTTTCTATGATAAATATTAATCACAGCAATCTTGCACAGAAATGCATAATTCTGCCTTCCAGTTGGTAGTTGAAAGTGCTAAATAAGCTAACTTTGGCATAAGCCTTCCACCGGCACTTTTTTTTTTTTTTTTTTAAGTTTTTGGCCACACCTGTAGCATATGGAAGTTTCCAGGCCAGGGATTGAATCCGAGACACAGCTGTGACCTACACTGCAGCTGTGGCAACGCTGGATCCTTAACCTATTGTAAGGGGCCAGGGATCAAACCCTTGACTCCACAGCGACCTGAGCAGCCACAGTCAGATCCTTAACCTACTGCACCACAGGAGGAACTCTATCCACCAGCATTTAAGATGAACAATGGAGTCATTCATCTTATTTAGATTTTTACAGTTTGTTGTAATATCTTGTGGGTTCTCTATGAAGGGAAATAGTTTAAACCTTTTCAAGGAAATTCCTGAGCCAGGGTACATCTATCCAAATGAGCAATTTGCAGTTGTTTCTTTGTGTGACTAGTTTGCATTTAAAGGTTGGTATTAATAAAACTGTACACAAAATTTACTTTTGTTTTTAAACCATCCCACTTCACAGACTGAGAAAGCAAAAAGGCACATTCTAGGGTAAGGTATTTTCAAGAAGCATGCAGGGGGGCAGATGTGTTTAGAATGTGCTGAGGTTTTGATAGCAGCCCTGCCCACTCCTGCAGGGTTTGTTGTCATTGTTGTTGTTATTGCCAATCACAAATTTGGCCTCAATCATGCAAATATCTGTAAATTTTTGCCTAGTAAATGTTGTGTTCTTTTTTTTTTTTTTTTTTTTTTGTCTTTTTGACATTTCTTGGGCTGCTCCTACGGCATATGGAGGCTCCCAGGATAGGGTCGAACCAGAGCTGTAGCCGCCGGCCTACGCCAGAGCCACAGCAACATGGGATTTGAGCCGAGTATGCAATCTGCACCACAGCTCACGGCAACGCCGGATCCTCAACCCACTGAGCAAGGCCGGGGATCGAACCCGCAACCTCATGGTTCCTAGTCGGATTCGCTAACCACTGAGTCACGATGGGAACTCCTTTTTTAAAAAATTATAGTTGATTTACAATGTTGGGCCAATTCTGCTGTACAGCAAAGTGACTCAGTTATACATTTTTTTTTCCTTTTAGGACCACACCTATGATAATATGGAAGTTCCCAGGCTAAGGGTTGAATCAGAGCTGCAGCACCGGCCTACTCCACAGCCACAGCAATGCAGGATCCAAGCTGTGTCTGTGACCTGACTGCAGCTCACAGCAAAGCTGGATCCTTAACCCACTGAGCAAGGCCAGGGATCGAACCCACATCCTCATCGATACTAGTCAGATTCATTTCCACTGCACCACAATGGGAATTCCCACATTTAAACATTCTTTTTATCTTCTTTCCATCATGGTCTATCCTGGGAGATTGGGTATAGTCCTCTGAACTATACAGCAGGACGTTGTTGCTTGTGAATGCTGTACTCCTTTTTTTTTTTTTTTGTCTTTTTGTATTTCTAGGGCTGCACTCGTGACATATGGAAGTTCCCAGGCTAGGAGTCTAACCAGAGCTGTAGCTGCCGGCTGACACCACAGCAACTCAGGATCCTTAACCCACTGAGTGAGGCCAGGGATCGAATCTGAAACCTCATAGCTCCTAGTTGGATTCGTTAACCACTGAGCCACAATGGGAACTCCAATGCTGTGCTCTTTAAAACACTGACCTTTGCTGAAGATTTCGTCACCAGCAACCAAGCACTTCTCAAATCAACACATCTTCATGTCTTCAGAAATATGTGAAATATAGAGAATGAAGACCAATAGGGCCAAATTTCATTAACGATCATGAAGAGGCCTTGGCATTTTTTAGTAAAGCACTGCATCAAACAAAAAAATTACTACTTCCCTTTTAATAAACTGGAATAGAAAAGTCATGAGAACAGAGACTTCTACTGTTTGGATCCTCACTACACCAACAGTGTTAGCATATCATCGGCATTTAATCACTATTTACTAAATGGATATGTTGAGTGTTTTAACTCTTGAGGCAGCTATGAGGTTCTGGGAAGACAATGGGCCCCAGGAGACCACCAAGTCTAAAGCAAGGCCGTGTGGGTTAAGGATCTGGTATCACCATGACCTGCGGTGTGGGTCAGAGGCGCAGCTCAGATCCTGCGTTGCTGTGTAGGGTGGCAGCTGTAGCTCTGATTCGACCCCTAGCCTGGGAACTTCCATATGCCGCAGGTTCGACCCTAAAAAACAAAAAAACAAAAACAAAAAAAGAAGATGATAAAGAGAACACTGTATCTTCCAAATAAAGGGGAAAACATGGAATGATTACTCTAAAAACCTCAATCAACCCAGAAGAATTTAATAAAGAAGAGAAAATAAATTAGACAAATAGAAATCACAAAATAAATGTCAGATTTAAAACTAAATATATGAGAAATTATATTAAACGATAATGTACTAAATGCTCCAGAGAAAAAGTTAGACCAGACTAAGTAAAATATAAAACCCAATGATATTCTCTATAAAGGAAAAACATCCAGGGAGTTTCCAGTGTGGTGCAGCAGGAATGAATCAGACTAGGAACCATGAGGTTGTGGGTTCAATCCCTGGCCTTGCTCAGGGGGTTAAGGATCCAGCGTTGCTGTGATCTGTGGTGTAGGCCGGCAGCTGTAGCTCCAATTGGACCCCCAACCTGGGAACCTCCATATGCCAAGGGTGCGGCCCTAAAAAGCAAAAAATTAAAACAAAAATAAAAGTTAGTATGAAAATCTCATAATAAAAAGAAAAACATCCCCCAAAAAAAGGAAGATAGAAAAGTTTACAGTGAAAAGATGTCAAAATATATACATCATGCAAACACTAACCAAAAGGTAGCCACTATGGCATATTAATATGAGACAAAACAGTCTTTAAGGCAAAAAGCATTACCAGAGATAGAGGTTCAAATTTTTCACAAAGAAAACTCCAGTCCTAGATGGTTTACTAGGCAAATTCTATTAAATGTTCAAGAAATAAATAATTTCAAAATGTTTCAGGACTAGCATAACATATAAGTGAGAACCTAGAGAAAGAATATGAGAAAGTACAATTACATGACAATCTCATTTCACAGACACAAATGCAAAAATCTTTAGCAAAAGCAAAGCAAATCAAGCAAAGTATAAAAAGGAAAATCTAACATGACCAAGTTAGTTTTATTTCAGAAGCACAAAGTTGGTTTCACATTAAAATAAAATCAAACAATGTAATTTACTACATTAACTGATTAAAGTGAAAAATCATACAATTATCTCCATAAACATAACCATTCAAATCTATGGGATGCTGCAAAAGCAATTCTTACAGGCAAGTTAATTGTGATATAGGCTTTCCTCAAAAAATAAAAATCTCAAATCAACAACCTAACCTATCACCTAAAAGAATTAAAAAAAGAAGTACAAGTAAAACCTGAAGTCAGCAGAAGGAAGGAAATCATAAAGATCAGAGAGGAAATCAATAAAATACAGATTCAAGAAACAGTAGGAGGAGTTCCCATTGTGGTACAGTGGAAATGAACCCAACTAAGATCCATGAGATTTCAGGTTCGATTCCCGGCCTTGCTCAGTGGGTTAAGGATCCGGTGTTGCCGGGAGCTGTGGTGTAGGTCACAGACATGGCTTGGATCTGGCGTAGGCTGGTGGCTACAGCTCCAATTAGACCCCTAGCCTGGGAACCTCCATATGCCACGGGTGCAGCCCTAGAAAAGGCCAAAAAAAAAAAAAAACCAATCAAACCAAGAGCTGGGTAGTTGAAACGGTAAACAAAATTGACAACCCTCTCTGGCCAGACTCACAGTAAAGAAGAAAGAGAGAGAACACAAACAAAATAAGAAATAAAAAAGGAGAAATCTCAAAAGATCAAATACAAAAAATACAGAAATACAAAAAAGATTATAAGAGAATATTATGAACAATTATATGCCAACCAATTTGACAACCTAGAAGAAAAGGACAACTTTCTAAAGACATACAACCCACCAAAACTGAACCTGACTGTTCTGAATCAAGAAGAAATAGATCATTTGAACAGACCAATCACTAGAAATGAAATTGAATATATAATAAAAAAACAGTCCCTACAAACAGAGGTCCAGGACCAGATGGCTTCATAGGCAAATTCAACCAAACATACTTATACCTATCTTTCTTAAACTTTTCCAAAAGACAGAAGTAGGAACACTCCCAAAGACATTCTATGAAGCCACCATCACCCTAATACCAAAACCAGACAAAGATACTACCACTACCAAAAAAGAAAATTAAGGCCAATATCTTTGATGAATATAGATATGAAAATTCTCAACAAAATTTTAGTCAACTGAATCCAACAACACATAAAAAGATCATACACTACAACCTTATGGGATTCATCCTAAATTCACAAAGATGGTTCAACATATGCACATCAATCTTCATACTCCACATTAACAAAAGTAAAAAAACACGTGGTCATCTCAATTGATGCGGAAAAGTATTTGACAAAATCCAGCATTCATTCATGACAAAAACTCTTACCAAAGTGGGTATAGCGGGAACACACCTTAACATAATAAAAGTCATTTGTGACAAACCCACAGTCAATATAATACTCAAAGGAGAAAAGCTGAAAGCCTTCCCACTAAAATCTGGAAAAAGACAAGGATGCCCACTCTTACCACTTTTATTCAACATAGTATTGGAAGTCCTAGCCACAGCAATCAGACAAATAAAAGAAATAAAAGGTATCCAAAGTGGAAGAGAAGAGGTAAAATTGTCACTATATGCAAATGACATGTTATTACAGACAGAAAATCCTAAGGACTCCACCCAAAAACTACTCAAACTGGCCAATGAATTTGGCAAAGTAGCAGGATACAAGATTAACATTCAGAAATCTGTAGCATTTTTGTATACTAACAATGAAATACTAGAAAAGGAATAAAAAAAAAACCAAAACCTTTTGAAATTGCACTGCAAAAAATTAAATATCTAGGAATAAACCTGACCAAGGAGGTGAAAGGTTTATATTCTGAGAACTATAAAACATTAATCAAGGAAATTAAAGAGGATTCAAAGAAATGGAAAGATATCTCATGCACCTGAATTGGAAGAATTAATACTGTTAAAATGGCCTTAATACCCAAAGCAGCCTACAGATTTAATGTGATTCCTATTAAATTATACATGACATTTTCGGAGAACTAGAATAAACAATCCAAAAACTTATATGGAATCATAAAAGACCCAGAATTGCCAAAGCAATACTGAGGGGAAAAAAAACCAAGCAGGAGGCATAACTTGCCCAGACTTCAGACAACATTACAAAGCTACAGTTAATCAAGACAGTATGGTACTGGTACAAAAACAGACATACAGGAGTTGCCATCATGGCGCAGTGGTTAACGAATCCGACTAGGAACCTTGAGGTTGCGGGTTTGATCCCTGGCCCTGCTCAGTGGGTTAAAGATCCAGCGTTGCCGTGAGCTGTGGTGTAGGTCACAGATGCAGCTCAGATCCTGCGTTGCTATGGCTGTGGCGTAGGCTGGCAGTTGCAGCTCCAATTCAACCCCTAGCCTGGAAACTTCTGTTTGCCGAGGGTGTGGCCCTAAAAAGACAAAAAACCAAACCAAACCAAAACAAAACAAAACAAAAAAAAACAAAAGAAAAAGAAAAATGGGCAGAAGGCCTGAATAGATATTTCTCCAAAGAAGACATAGGGATGGCCAATAGGTACTTAAAAAAATACTCAACATCATTAATTACTAGAGAAATGCAAATCAAAACTAAAATGAGGTACCACTTCACACTGGTCAGAATGGCCACCATTAACAAGTCTACAAATAAAAATGCTAGAGATAGTATGGAGAAAAGGGGACCCTCCTTCACTGTTGTCGGGAATGTAAATTGGTACAACCACTGTGAAAAAACAGTATGGATGTTCTTCAGCAAAGAAAATATAAAACTACCATATGACCCAGCAATCCCACTGCTGGGCATATATTGAGATAAAACTTTCATTCAAAAAGATACATGCATGGAGTTCCTACTGTGGTGTATCAGAAACGAACCCAACTAGTATCCATGAGGATGTGGATTCAGTCCCTGGCCTTGCTCTGTGGGTTAATGATCCAGCATTGCCATGAGCTGTGGGGTAGATCACAGATATAGCCTGGATCCTGCATCGCTGTGGCTGTGGCATAGGCCAGCAGCTGTAGCTCCAATTCGACCCTTAGCCTGGGAACTTCCATATGCCACAGATGTATATGCTTTTTTTGGCCCTAAAAAGCAAAAAAAAAAAAAAAAAAGATACATGCACCTCTATGTTCATATTCACAGCAACACTATTCACAATAGCCAAGACATGGAAACAACCTAAATGTCCATCAACAGATGAACAGATTAAGATGTGGTAAATATATACAATGGAATATACCCAGCCATAGAAAGAACAAAATAATGCCATTTGTGGCAACATGGATTCAACTAGAGATTCTCATACTAAGAGAAGTAAATTAGAAAGAGAAAGACAAATACCATATGATATCACTTACATGTGGAATCTAGAATGTGGCAGAGATGGGTGCTCGCCTCGTGGCTCAGCAGAAACAAATCCGACTAGGATCCATGAAGATGCAGGTTCAATCCCTGGCCTTGCTCAGTGGGTTAAGGATCCAGCATTGCCAGGAGCTGTGGTGTAGGTTGCAGACGTGGCTTGGATCTGGCTGCTGTGGCTGTGGTGTAGGCGGGTGGCTACAGCTCTGATTTGACCCCTAGCCTGGGAACCTCCATATGCTGTGGGTGTGGCCCTAAAAAGACAAAAAAAAAAAAAGAATTGGCACAGATGAGCCTATCTACAGAACAGAAAAAGACTCACAGACATGGAGAACAGACTTGTGATTACCAAAGGGGAAGGAGTAGGATGGACTAGGAGTTTGGGGTTAGTAGATTTAAACTATTACATGTGGAATGGATAAAGTAATGAGGTCCTGTTCTATAGCAGGAAACTGTATCCAATAACTTGTGACAGTATATGATAAAAGAGAAAAATAATGTATATAAATGTATGACAGGGTCATTTTGCCATACAGCAGAAATTGACACAACATTGTAAATCAGCTATACTATAAATTTAAAAAAATCTCAATAGATGCAAAAAAAGCATTTAATAAAATTCAACATCTATGACTTTAAAAATCTTAGCTAAGTAGAAATAGAAAGGAACATCTATGCAACATTCCACTGGAGCTCTTAAACAGTGAAGTAGGGCAAGAAAAAAATATTTAAGGATTGGAATTAAAGAAACAAAACTATCATTCATTATTTGAAAATATCTAAGTAATAAAAATAATTAATACTGTATTAGAAAAATCAATATACAAAGTTACTGGATTCAAAAAAAAATTTATTTGTTTTTCTTTAAAATAGCAACTAGTAGGAGTTCCTGTCGTGGCTCAGGGGTTAACGAATCCGACTAGGAACCATGAGGTTGTGGGTTCGATCCCTGGCCTTGCTCAGTGGGTTAAGGATCCTTCATTGCTGTGAGCTGTGGTGTAGGTTGCAGATGGGGCTCGGATCCCATGTTGCTGTGGCTCTGGTGTAGGCCAGCACTATGGCTCCGATTAGACCCCTAGCCTGGGAACCTCCATACTCCATGGGAGTGGCTCAAGAAAAAGCAAAAAGAAACAACAAAAAAAAAAGCAACTAGTAGGTATAAAATAAAAATTTTTTTGATCACATCCACAGCATGCTGACCTTTTGGGGCCAGGGATACAACCAGACCAGCATCACAGCAGCAAACTGAGACACAGTAGTGGCATGCTGGACCCTTAAATGGCTAAGCCACCAGGGAATTCCAAAAATAAAAATTTTAAAAGAATACCATTTGCAGTGGCATAGAAGTATGAAGACTTGGGAAGGAATAAATTGAACTCAAAATGTTAGATTTTATGTAGAGAATTTACGGAGAAAATTTTTAAAGTGTATTTAAAATGTAAAAGAAGAGTAGGATGGACGGGAGTTTGGGGTTAGTAGATGCAAACTATTACATTTAAAATGCATAAGCAATGAGGTCCTGCTGTACAGGAGAGGGAACCATATCCAATTTCCTGAGATAGACCATGATGAAAAATAATATTAAAAAAACAAGTATATATTATACTTTGCTGTACAGCAGAATTTGGCACAACATTTTAAGTGAACTATAATAATAATAACAAAGAAATCATAATACTGAAAAAAAAATCAAAGACCTAAATAAATATACAGAGATTGGAAGAATCAGCATCATAAAGACATTGAGCTCTACTACTGATTATAAAAAAGTAAGTGGCACAGAATTTGTTCTTCCGCTGTAGACAACTAGAAACCTGAACAAAAGATATGAGACAATTGTTTGTGGATGACCGGGCCAGACTCCGGTATCTGAGAGAAAGAAAACAAAACGCATCAGCATCCTTACCTGGTAGTCATTTTGAAACTATAGCACAGCAAAGAAAAATTCAAACAAAGCACAGTGGTCTTCCTAATTGAAAATATAAAGGAGTTCCTGTTGTGGTTCAGCGGGTTAAGAACCTGACATAGTGTCCATGAAGATGCAGGTTTAATCCCTGGCCTCGATCGTTGGGTTAAAGGATCCAGCATTGCTGCAAGTTGCAACATAGGTCAGATCCTGCATTAGTGTGGCTGTGGCTATAGTTTAGGCTGGCAGCTGAAGCTCTGATTTGACCCTGAGCCTGGGAACTTCCATAAGCTGAGGGTGCAAACATAAAAAGAGAAAGAAAAAAGAGAGAGAAGATAAAGATTGGATTTGTGGGAGGGAAGAGAGCTCGAATTTGCAGGACAAAGTACCAGAGAGCAGGAAGCTATGCAAAGAAAGAGCTTCCAAAATCTGCATAAGACTCTTCTGAGTCTTTGGCTGAACACCAAGCTGCACATGCACAGAATGAAACTCCACGAGCCTGGGCAAAGTACTAGGATCAGAGCCTGTAAACTGAACAATTCTCAGCACACAGAGGGTTAGGAGATGCAAATTCTAGCCTGACAGAATAGAGACCTCATTGGGCAATCAAGAGAAACTCTGGAGGGGTCGAGGCTTAGCAATGAAGCTAAACTAGCCCTAGAACAAAGGGTATTCTACACACACTCCAACGACGCTTAAAATCATCCTCAAGAATATCAGGTTGATTTGCAACTAACCTAATGATTAGCCTGTGCGACAAAATAAACTTCAAAATTCTTTGAAAAAAGACAACAAAATGCAAACAATTCAACAACATAGGGAGTTCCCATTGTGGTGCATTGGAAACGAATCCAACTAGGAATCATGAGGTTGCAGGTTCGATCCCTGGCCTTGTTCAGTGGGTTAAGGATCCGACGTTGCCGTGAGCTGTGGTATAGTTTGCAAATATGGCTCGGATCCCACATTGCTGCGGCGTAGGCTGGTAGCTGTAGCTCTGATTAGACCCCTAGCCTGGGAACTTCCATATGCTGTGGGTGTGGCCCTAAAAAGCAAACAACAAACAAAAAAATATTTTAAAATATAACATTTATAATTGATGATATTAAAAAACCACTACGCCTTGAAAAAAGTAACAAGTTCTGAACAGAAAAGGATCTGAAAATAATATAGATAAAATATTATACATGTAATTTTCATATATACATAATATATAGGTGCATATATCATATATACATTCTACTTTTTTTTGCCTTTTTTTTTAGGGCTGCATCCTTGGCACATGGAAGTTCCCAGGCTAGGGATCGAATCAGAGCTATAGCCGTGGCCTACACCACAGCCATAGCAACGTGGGATCCAAACCCCGTCTGCAACCTACGCAACAACTGATGGCAACGCTGGATCCTTAACCTACTGAGCAAGGCCAGGGATCCAAATGGTGTCCTCATGGATCCTAGTTGGGTTCGTTAACCACTGGGCCACAAAGGGAACTCACTACACATTTTTTTTGTTCCAGTCCTTTTCACTTTGACTTAATGTCAGTGCTAATGCCACCAGATTTCCTGATAATGCAAAAGTGGTCACTTCATGTACATAGAGTTTAGTTCTCTCCACATTTTACAATCGAATAAAAACAACATAAATATTAGTGAGTGTGGAAAAAGTCGTTCAGCTAATGTTGCTTATTTATGTGTATTAAGCCCTTTAAGAATTAAAAACTCAGCTAAATCTTTTTCTCCCTATGTTTTCCTTGGCTTTACCTATTCCCAGGACACTGTTTGAATCCCAGGGGTGTGGATCTAGTGATGTGCTAAAACCAGCTCTCGCCAGCTCACCAGAGCCAATGGTCAAATATTCAGGAATTCTGCAATCCAATTGCTAAACTGTTGGTAGTTTGAAATCAGCTGCTGCTTCATGGGGAGTATTTACTTTCCCCAAATTGACAAAGAGTGCAAGTCAGGGCTTTATTTCATCACGCTGGCATGCTAGTACACTACTGTGTTTTTTTTCCAGTTTAATAAGTATCCCCTAGAGAATGAGCAAACTATGGCCTACAGGTCAAATCCAGCCCACTACCTGTTTCTGCAAATGAAGTTTTACTGGAATCCAGTCATGCCCATTTGCTTAGATATTGTCAACAGCTCCTTTGGGGGCTATAGAGATGAGTAGTCATGACAGAGACCACAAAGCCTAAAGTTTTTACTATCTGGCTTTTTACTGAAAAAGAGAGGGTGAACAAAAGCTATACTGAGTGGAGGTATTAGTCAGACATGCCAAATAATAATAAATTATAGTTTGAATAAAATTCATAGAAATTTCCATCTTGGAAAAGCTCATTTTACACATTCTTATACATACAAAACCTAAAATCTTATAGCCATTCTTTCAACAGTCTCAGATGTCTAACAGCAGTACACATTTGGTAGACCAACACCAGAAAATATCATCATCAAATATAACTATTTTATTTTTGGTTTATCTAAGAAGGTTTTTTTTGTCTTTCTTTTTTGGGTACCCCACAGCAACATAGAGTTCCCGGGCTAGGGATAAGATCAGAGCTGAGGCTGCAGGCTACACTGCAGCTTTGGCAATGCCCTGATCCTTTAACCCACTGTGCTGGGACAGGAATTAAACCGTGTCCTGGCGCTGCAGAGGTGCTACTGATCTCATTGCACCACAGCAGGAACTCCTATCTAAGCGGTTTTGTAGATATGTAATATTCTCTAATAGTGTTTATCCAATGCTGGTACCACTCTCTGGTTTTCTTACTTCAAAAGGTCCTATCAAGCAAGCATGGTCATACATCATTTTTATTTGCCTTTTAGTTTGAAGCAACATACCTATAAAAAAAGATCTGGCATAAAAAATCGTAATTTCTGATGTCTTTTGAAAAATTAAAAGATCAGACAATATCAGGGCTATCTTCCTGTGATGAGGTGCAGCTACCCTCTTCAGAGGGGACATACAAATTCCCAAAGTACTCACCACCCCTATTAATTTCTGACACTTAAAACATTTCAATTCATTCATTTGTACGTCTCTCTGCACCACCCTCTCCCCATTCCCAAGGCAACTGATTTTGCCTGTTCTTCCTCTCTACCTCTCAGTTTCCTTTCAAGTTCTTTTCCTTTACCCATCTTTTATTTTTATTTGTTTCATTTTTAGGGCCGCACCTGCGGGATATGCAGGTTCCCAGGCTAGGTGTCAAATCGGAGCTGCAGCTGCCAGCCTACACCACAGCCACAGCAACACAGGATTCAAGCCACATCTTCGACTTACACCACAGCTCATGGCAATGCCAGATCCTTAACCCACTGAGCGAGGCCAGGATCAAACCCATGTCTTCATGGATACTAGTAAGTTCATTACTGCTGAGCCACAATGGGAACTCCCTTTCATCCATCTCTTAAACTTTAGTGCTTCCTAGGGTCTCATTTTTGGCTCTCTCCAATCTGATCCCTAGACTGATCCCTAGCCCTGGAACTCCATTAGCTGCCAGGTGGCCAAAAAAGAAAGACAAAAAAACCTGCCTAGATAAACCAAAAATGAGAGTTATATTTCATGATGATATTTTCTGGGGTTGATCTACCAAATGTGTACTGCTGTCAGACATCATCCATACCAATGATCTGACCTTAAATGACTAGGCCCAGGGATAAGGTTAAGAGTGTGGACAAAAACCTTACATTGGAAGGGATCACCAAGAATTTTCAGAACCATTTTCTCTAATCCTGACCTCCTATCTGAACCCTGTTCCATATTTTCTTTAAAATTTTTCTTTAATTTTATTTTTTTGTCTTTTTAGGGCCTCACCGTAGCATATGGAGGTTCCCAGGCTAGGGATCTAATTGGAGCTGTTGCTGCCAGCCTACCAGAGCCACATCAATACCAGATCTGAGCCATATTTGTGACCTACACCACAGCTCACGGCAATGCAGGATTCTTAACCCACGGAGCAAGGCCAGGGATCAAACCTGCAACCTCATGGTTCCTGGTCGGATTATTTAACCACTGCGCCACGACAGGAACTCCTTTTTATTTTTTTTTAATTTTTTAATTTTTTTTTGTCTTTTATTGTTGTTGTTATTGTTGTTGTTGTTGTTGCTATTTCTTGGGCCGCTCCCGCGGCACATGGAGGTTCCCAGGCTAGGGGTTGAAACGGAGCTGTAGCCACCCGCCTACGCCAGAGCCACAGCAACGCGGGATCCCAGCTGCGTCTGCAACCTACACCACAGCTCACGGCAACACTGGATCGTTAACCCACTGAGCAAGGGCAGGGACCAAACCCACAACCTCATGGTTCCTAGTCGGATTCGTTAACCACTGCGCCACGACGGGAACTCGTTTATTTTTTTTTAATTAGGTCCACACCTGAGGCATATGGAGATTCCCAGGCTAGGGGTCAAATCAGAGCTGTAGCCAATGGCCTATGCCACAGCCACAGCAAAGCAGGATCCAAGGCACATCTGTGACCTACACCATAGCTCATAGCAATGCTGGATCCTTAAATCCACTGAGCAAGGCCAGGGATTGAACCTGTGTCCTCATGGATGCTAGTTAGATTCGTTTCCTCTGAGCCACGACAGGAACTCCCATATTTCTATCCATACACATTTCCCAGAAGTTTATTTATTTTTTTAAGGATTTTTTTTATTACTCAAATGAATTTATCACATCTGTAGTTGTATAATGATCATAACAATCTGATTTCACAGGATTTCCATCCCACAACCCAAACATATCCCTCCACCCCCCAAACTGTCTCCTCCGGAGACCATAAGTTCTTCAGTGTCTGTGAGTCAGCAACTGTTCTGCAAAGAAGTTCAGACTGTCCTTTTTTCAGATTCCACATGTCGGTGAAAGCATTTGATGTTGGTGTCTCATTGTATGGCTGACTTCACTTAACATGATAGTTTCTAGGTCCATCCATGTTGCTAAAAATGCTGGTATTTCATTCTTTTTAATGGTTGAGTAATATTCCATTGTGTATCTGTACCACATCTTCTTGATCCACTCCTCTGTTGATGGACATTTAGGTTGTTTCCATGTCTTGGATATTGGAAACAGTGCTGCAATGAACATCGGAGTACATGTGTCTTTGCAAGTGATGCTTTTCTCTGGATAAATGCCCAGGAGTGGGATTGCTGGATCAAATGGTAGTTCTATGTTTAGTTTTCTGAGGAATCTCCATACTGCTTTCCACAGTGGTTGCACCAATTTACAATCCCACCAACAGTGTACTAGGGTTCCTTTTTCTCCACAGCCTCTCCAGCACTTATTGTTTGTAGACTTTTTGATGATGGCCATTCTGGCTGGTGTAAGGGGGTACCTCAGAGTGGTTTTGATTTGCATTCCTCTAATAATGAGTGATGTTGAACATCTTTTCATGTGTTTCTCGGCCATCTGTATGTCTTTGGAGAACTGTCTGTGTATATCGTCTGCCCATTTTTTGATGGGGTTGTTTGCTTTTTTGGTATTGAGCTGTAGGACGTGTTTATAAATTTTGGAGCTTAATTCCTTGTCAGTTGATTCACTTGCAAAGATTTTCTCCCATTCTGTGGGTTGTCTTTTTGTGTTGTTTAGGGTTTCCTTTGCTGTGCAGAAACTTTGAAGTTTGATTAGGTCCCATTTGTTTATTTTTGTTTTTATTGTCAATACTCTAAGAGGTGGATACGAGAAGATGTTGCTGTCATTTATGTCAGAGGGTGTTTGGCCTATGTTTTCCTCAAAGAGTTTGATAGTGTCTGGACTTATATCTAGGTCTTTAATCCATTTGGAGTTTATTTTTTGTGTATGGTGTTAGGAAGTGTTCTGATTTCGTTCTTTTCCATGTGGCTGTCCAGTTTTCACAGCACCACGTATTGAACAAGCTGTCCTTTCTCCGTTGTATATCCTTGCCTCCTTTGTCATAGATTAGTTGGCTGTAGGTGCATGGGTTTAATTCTGGGCTTTCTATCCTGTTCCACTGATCTGTACTTCTGTCTTTGTGCCAGTACCATACAGTTTTGATGATTGTTGCTTTATAGTATGGTCTGAAGTCAGGGAGCCTGATTCCTCCAGCTGCATTTTTCTTGTTTGGGATGAGTTTGACGCTTCTGGGTCTTTTGTGCTTCCAAACAAACTTTAAAATATTTTGTTCGAGTTCTGTGAAAAATGTCCTTGGTAATTTGATAGGGATTGCACTGAATCTGTAGATTGCCTTAGGTAGCATAGTCATTTTGATAATATTAACTCTTCCAATGCACGAGCATGGTATATCTTTCCATCTGTTTGTGTCATCTTTGATTTCTTTCATAAGTGGCTTATAGTTTTCAGAGTACAGGTCTTTGGTCTCTTTAGGTAGGTCTACTCCTAGGTATTTTATTCTTTTGGACATGATGGTAAACAGGATTGCTTCCCTAATTTCTTTTTCTGCTCTTTCACTGTTAGTGTATAGAAATGCTATTGATTTCTGTGTATTAATTTTGTATCCTGCGACTTTGCCAAATTCATGGATGAGCTCTAACAGTTTTCTGGTAGAGTCTTTAGGATTCTCTAGGTATAGTATCATGTCATCTGCAAATAGGGATAGTTTTACTTCTTCCTTTTCAATTTGGATTCCTTTGTATTTCTTTTACTTCTCTGATTGCTGTGGCTAGGACTTTCAGAACTATGTTGAATAGTAGTGGCGAGAGCAGACATCTTGTCTTGTTCCTGATCTTGGCGGGAATTCTTTCATTTTCACCATTGAGAATGATGTTTGCTGTGGGTTTGTCATAGATGGCCTTTATCATGTTGAGGTAGCTTCCCATTATGCCCACTTTCTGAAGGGTTTTTATCAGAAATGGGTGTTGGATTTGTCAAAAGCTTTTTCCACATCTATTGAGAGGATCATATAGTTTTTATTCTTCAGTTTGTTAATGTGGTGTATCACACTGATGGTTTCGTGCATATTGAAGAACCCTTGCATCCCTGGGATAAATCCCACTTGATCATGATGTATAATCCTTTTAATGTATTGTTGGATTCGGTTTGCTAGTATTTTGTTGAGGATTTTTGCATATGTGTTCCTCAGTGAAATTGGCTTGTAGTTTTCTTTTTTGTGGTGTCTTTGTCTGGTTTTGGTATCAGGGTGATGGTGGCCTCATAGAATGAGTTTGGGAGTATCCCCTCCTCTGCAATTTTTTGAAATAGTTTCAGAAGGAGAGGTGTTAGCTCTTCTCTAAATGTTTGATAGAATTCTCCTATGAAGCCAGCTGGTCCTGGACTTTTGTTTTTGGAAGTTTTTTAAATCACAGTTTCAATCAGTTCTTGTGATGGGTCCATTCATCTTTTCTATTTCATCTTGGTTTAGTTGGAAGACTGTACTTTTCTAAGAATTGTCCATTTCTTCTAGGTTTTCCATTTTATTGACATATAGTTGCATATCGTAGTCTCTTATGATCCTTTGTATTTCTGTTGTGTCCATTGTTACTTCTCCTTTTCATTTCTAATTTTATTGATTTGAGTCCTCTTTTTTTCTTGATAAGTCTGGCTAAGGGTTGATCAATTCTGTTGATCTTTCAAAGAACCAGCTTTTCGTTTCATTGATCTTTTCTATGATTTTGTTTGTTTCTAGTTCATTGATTTCTGCTCTGATCTTTATGATTTCTTTCTTATGCTAACTTTAGGTCTTGTCTGTTCCTCTCTCTCAAGCTGCTGTAGATGTAAGGTTAGCTTGTTTATTTGAGCTTTTTCTTGTTCCTGAGGTGGGCTTGTATTGCTATAAACTTTCCTCTTAGAACGGCTTTTGCTGCATCCCATAGGTTTGGAGTGTCATATCTTTGTTATCACTTGCTGCTAGGTATTTTTTAATTTCCTCTTTGATTTCTTCAGTGATCCATTGGTTGTTTAGTAGCATGTTGTTGAGTCTCCACGTGTTTGTGTTTTCTGCAGTTTTTTTCTTGTTGTTGATTTCCAGTCGTATAGCATTGTGGTTGGAAAAGATGCTTGATACGATTTCAATTTTCTTAAACTTACTGAAGTTGGATTTGCAGCCAGGATATGAGCAAGCTTGGAGAATGTTCCATGTGCACTTGAGAAGAATGGTATTCTGTTGCTTTTGGATGAAATGTCCTATAAATATCTATTAAGTCCATTTGGTTTAATGCGTCATTCAGGCCTGTTTTCCTTATTGATTTTCTGTCTGGTTGATGTCCATTGCTGTAAGTGGGGTGTTAAAATCCCCCACTATTATTGTGTTATTGTTGATTTCTCCTTTTAAGGTTGTTAGCAGTTGCCTTATATATGTGAGTCTATGTTGGGTGTGTAGATATTTAAAATTGTTATATCTTCTTCTTGGATTGATCTTTTGATCATTACGTAATGTCTTTCTTGGCCCTTAAAATATTCATTTTAAAGTCTATTTTGTCTGATATGAGTATTGCTACTCCAGCTTTCTTTTGATCCCTGTTTGCATTAAATATTTTCTTCCATCCTCTCACTTTCAATTTGTATGTGTTCCTAGAAGTGAAGTGGGGTCCCTTGAAGACAGCATATATATGGGTCTTGTTTTTGTATCCATTCAGCCAGTCTATGTCTTTTGGTTGGGCGTTTAGTCCATTAACATTTAAGGTAATTATTGATGTGTATGTTCTTTTTTTTTTTTGTCTTTTTACCATTTCTTGGGCCCCTCCCATGGCATATGGAGGTTCCCAGGCTAGGAGTCAAATCAGAGCTGTAGCTGCCAGCCTACGCCAGAGCCACAGCCACGTGGGATCCAAGCTGCGTCTGCAACCTACACCACAGCTCACGGCAACGCCAGATCGTTAACCCACTGAGCAAGGGCAGGGATCAAACCTGCAACCTCATGGTTCCTGGTCGGATTATTTAACCACTGCGCCACGACGGGAACTCTGATATGTATGTTCTTATTGCCATTTTATTAATTGCTTGGATTTGTTTTGCTGCTCTTTTTTCTTTCCTTCTCTTGTTCTTTTCTGCCTAGAAAAGTTCCTTTAGTATTTGTTGTAAGGCTGGTTTAGTGTTGCTGAATTCTCTCAGCTTTTGCTTATCTGTGAAGGTTTTGATTTCTCCTTCAAATCTGAATGAGAGCCTTGCTGGGTAGAGTAATCTTGGTTGGCGGTTTTTTTTCCTTTCATCACATGAAGTATATCATTCTGGCCTGCAGAGTTTCTGCTGAGAAATCTGTCAATAACCTTATTGGGGTTCCCTTGTATGTTATTTGTTTCTTTTCCCTAGCCGCTTTCAAGATTTTCTCTTTGTCTTTAATTTTGGTCAGTTTGATTAATATGTGTCTTGGGGTGTTCCTCCTTGGGTTTATTTTATATGGTACTTGTGTTGCCTGGGTTTGAGTAAATGATTCCTTCCCCATGTTAGGGAAGTTTTTGGCTATTATCTCTTGGAATATTTTTTCTGTCTCCTCCTCTCTCTCTTCTCCTTCTGGCATCCTATAATACAGATGTTGGTGTGTTTAGCGTTGTCCCAGAGTCTCTGAGACTCTCTTCATTTCGTTTCAGTCTTTTTTCTCTTTCTTTTCGTCTTTTTTCTCTTTTCTTTTTCCGTAATTTCCACTAATCTGTCCTCCACCTCACTTATTCGTTTTCTTGCCTCCTGTATTGTGCTGTTAGCTGCTTCTAGTGAATTTTTTATTTCAGTTATTGTATTTGCATCTCTTCTTAAGTTTTATATCTTGTATCTCTTTGGTCAGTGTTTCCTGTAAGTTATCCATCTTTGCCTCCAGTTTATTTCCAATGTCTTGCATCATCTTTAGCATCCACAATCTGAAGTCTTTTTCCTGGAGGCTGAGAATCTCATTGCTTAGCTGATTTTCTGGGGGTTTTCCTTCTCCCTCTTCTGAGTTATAGTTCTCTCGGCTTTGCAATTTTTATAGGTTTTTGATGTGGTGACCTTTTTGCAGATAATAGAGTTATAGCCTCTCTTACTTCTGGTGTCTGCCCCCCTGTGGCTGAAGTCGGTATGGGGGGCTAGCTGTAGGCTTCCTGATGGGAGGGGCTGATGCCTACCCCCTGGTAGGTGGAGCGGATTCCAATCCCTCTGGTGGGTGGGGCTTAGTCTCTGGATGGGATTAGAGGCAGCTGTGTGCCTGAGGGGTCTTTAGGTAGTCTGTTCACTGAGGGGTGGGGCTGTAATCCCACCTGGGTTGTTGTTTTGCCCTGGGGCTTCTCAGCAGCTGACTGATGGGTGGGTCAGGCCAGATTTTCCCAAAATGGCCACTTTCCAGAGAAAGGCAGTGCTGAATATTCCCAAGAGCTTTGCCTTCAATGTCCTTCCCTCACAACAAGCCACATTCACCCCTGTTTCCCCAGGATGTCCTTCAAGAACTGTAGTCAGGTTTGACCCAGACTCCCATGGGAGACTTTGCTTTTGCCCTGGGACCCAGTGCACGTGAAAGTTCCGTGTGTGCCTTTTAAGATTGGGGTCTCCGTTTCCCCCAGTCCTGTAGAGCTCCTGCGTACAAGCCCCACTGGCCTTCAATGCCAGATGCTCCAGGGGCTCTTTCTCCCAGTGCCAGATCCCCCACACGTGAGAGTCTGATGTGGGGCTCAGAGCTCTCACTCCTGTAGGTGAGTCTCTGTGAACCAGTTAGTTTCCAGTCTGTGGGGCTTCCCACCCGGGAGGTATGGGGTTGTTTATATCGTGAAATTGCCCCCTCCTACCTCTTGATGTGTCCTCCTCTTTTTCTTCTGGAGTAGGATAACTTTTTTAAGGTTCCCGGTCCATTTGGGTGAAGAATGCTTAGTCTTTAGTTGTGAATTTTGTTTGTTTTTAGAAGAGAAATTGAGCTCCAGTCCTTCTATTCTGCATCTTAATCCCCTCGATCTCCCAGCAGTTTAGACGTCATGCCCAGCACATAAACTATTAGCTTCTTTCCCCAACACCTCGTTACTTCCTCGTATGGTTTAATGGCACCACAAACACACTGTTATCCAAGAGAGACTCTTGGGATTCACCTTCAACTCTTCCCTCACGTTCATGCCATATCCAACTTTTACGAAATCCTAGCAATTCTATTTCATTACTATGGATACCTATTTTCCCCTTTGTTCATTCCCCTTTGAATTATTTAGTTCAGACACTCCTCATCTATATGTAGGGCTAAAACTGTAACTTTTAATTTTTTTTCATTTTGGCCATCCTGCAGCATATGGAGCTCCTGGGGCAGGGATCAGATCCAAGTCACAGTTGTGACCTAAGCTGCAGCTGCGGCAATACCACATCTTTAACCCACTGCACCAGGCTGGGGATCCTACCCATGTCCCAGAGCTCCCACGATGCCGCCAGTCCCGTTGCACCATAGTGGGATCTCCTAAAACACTAACTTAAGTCTCCAAGCTTCTTGTTTTGATCACCTCCAACTCATCTACCATGTTGTTGGCAGTGTATACTTTCTAACAATGCAAATCTGACTGTGACATCCCTGTTGAAGTCTTCCAGTGGCTCCTCATCACTTAGAGCATCAAGCTAAGCTCCTCTGGGTGAAGTATAGAAACCTCTGTGGTCTAAGACCTATCTTTACAGCTTCATTACCCACCACTCCTCCCGCCATGTGTCTTGCCCTTCATATACCCTGCACAATTTGCAGTTACTGAGTCATGATGTTTTTCACCTGTATCTTTACATATAATGGGAGGGGTTTTTGTTTGGTTTTGTTTTTTTTTCCCTTCCCCCACCTGCTTTTTTAAAGTCCTGCATGAACTCCAAAATCAGTTCAAATGTCACATCCTCCAGGAAGATTTCTGTCCTCTTCAGAGTTACGTGTCTCCTGTTCCCACCTCTTCTAGGAACTTTCCATATTGTTCTAATGATTATTTATCTTAGTCGAGGGAACCAGACAAGCCTATGGCTCTCTTTTCCCATCACTGGTGATGAGTGACTATGCCAGCTCTCTCTCTCAACTGGTACATACTTCAAGATTTCTTAAACTGGGGTCCCCAAATCTCTGATTGTCTTTCAACAGGTATTTATCACTTTTAGACTAATTATTTCTCATCATAATTCTCAATTTAAAAGGTATTGTAACATAAAAGCCTTTTTTTGCTTATTAAGTCAACATTTCTCTGCTGACATATTGTTAGAGATCTACAAGGAATATTTACAGGAGGCTTGTTGTTTCTCAAGTTTGAGAAACACTCTTCTGAATAACTGGCTGAGATATTATAACCATGTCAGTTTTCTCTATGAAGTGAACAGTACAGAAGAAATCCCACATTAACCTCACTACCACTATGTTAACTTAGGGTCTGCTACTCACAGCCACCTTGTGGGTATTCTGGAAGTCAGCATGAACAAAAATGACACTGGAATGCTGCGTGTCTTATGGGTTTAATGCTCCCTAGTTCAGAGATTGGAGATGTTTCGGAACAGAATGAAGTAGATTTGTTTGAGAAATCTGATTATCAGCATTCTAATCTAAACTAACCTATCAACCAAAAGAGAATTCTGCCACGGAAATGAAAATCTGGGCGAGTTGGGAAAGACTGGAGCGCTCCTTTGGCAGGAGGGAAAAGCACTATAAGTTAAGCATTTGAGGAGTATGCTCCATACAGGCTGGGGCTCTGGCCACCCCTGTTACCTGCACTGAGGTGGCTTAGGTGGCTGCTATTGAGATGGCAACATATCTTCCTCATTCTCTATCCCTGGAAGCCAAGGACAGAATTCAAACCATTCAGCTGACAAGAGGCTGGAGGTAGGTGGTGAGTGAAGTACGAGTCAGGTGCTACACCAAACTAACTAGCTGGCTAACTCACTCACCAACCTATCCCCATCCACCATACAGGAGAAGTGGGCCCGGCTGTCCCTCTGGAGTGTCCCCATGTGGATAATGCCTCAACCAACAGCAATGTCCCTTTGCATTCCTTGGCCCTGCTTTTTGTTTTTAATTTTCTCGTGAAATCCCAGCTTCCTTCCTTTTCCCCAAAATGTACAGACCCTATCTCTCTGTGACCTGTAAAAATTCAAGACTATTCCTCACCCCCAATCCAATTTTCCCCTGCTCTGTAAAGAAACAAGGGGGTCATTCCTAAAGTGGGTATTTGCTGAGAGCACACTGTGTGCCAGACACCGTGACCAAGAGAGGCTTACTTCCTTTACAGAGGGGTGCTTGACCTGACAAGTAAACAAACGTTAAAATTATAAATTAGTGCCATGAAGGAAAGAAATAATAATGGGAAGTGGACACTAATTGGGTGGCCAAGGCAAGTTTCTTGGAGGAGGCTGAGAGCTGAAAGATGAGAGGCTAGCTGGAAAAGAACAGTCCAGGCAGAAGGAACAACTTGTTTGAAGCCAAGAGAGATCTTGACTTATGAGAGAAACTGAGAAGTAAGGTTTGGCTGGAGCAGAGAGAGAGAGAGGAATACGGCACAGGGTGAAGGGTGAGAGAAAGGGTCTAAGGGCCACAATATGGATTTTGACTTTCAAGAGCCATGGGACACCATCAGAATGGTTTTCTTGGAGAAGGAGAGCATGATCTAATTTGTTTTAAGAGGATTAACCCTGCAGCTGTGGAGAATAGATTCAAAGGGGATAAAAATAGGAGTTACCTTTGTGGCTCAGAGGTTAATGAACCCAGTTAGGATCCATGAGGTTGGGGGTTTGATCCCTGGCCTCACTCAGTGGGTTAAGCATCCGGCATTGCTGTGAGCTGTGGCATAGCCCACAGATACGTCTGGGTCTGGCATTGCTGTGGCTGTGGTGTAGGCCAGCAGCTGTAGCTCCCATTCAAACCCCAGCCTGGGAACTTCCATACGCCATGGGTGCAGCCCTAAAAAACAAAAAACAGAACAAAACAAACAAAAAAACCCAAAGGTGATAAAAATATAGACCTGATAGAACAGTTAGGTGCACTCCCCCCCCCTTTTTTTTTCCATTTTATGGTCACACCTGTGGCATATGGAATGAGTCTGAACCACAGCTGTGATCTCTGCCACAGCTGGAGCAGCACCAGATCCTTTAACCCACTGCGCTGGGCCAGGGATAGAACCTGCACCTCTGCAGGGACCCAAGCCACTGCAGTCAGATTCTTAACCCACAATGCCACAGCAGGAACTCCTAGGTGCATTGCTTTTTAATGTTAATGTGCATACAAATAATCTGGAGATCTTATTACAGTGCTGTTTTTGGTTAAAGGTCTCAGATCCTGCATTTCTATTAAGCTCCAAGGTGATGCTGATGCTATTAGTCTATAAACTACACTTAAAGTAGCAAGTTAAGTAACTGGGAGACCATGCAGTATCCAGGTGAATGATTACAGCAATTAGGAACAGGGTCGTGACAATAAAGATGGAGAAAGGTAGGTGTATCCAAAATATATTTCACACTGGATTGGGGAAAAGGAACATCAAGATGAGCTGTAACCTTCCCCCTCCACCTTTTCTTTTTCTAAATGAGAATTCTCACACAGGAAGGATGGACTTTTTCTTTTTTTTTTTCCTTTGGCTGCACCCGCAGCATGCAGACGTTCCTGGGCCAGGTAGCAAAGCCACACCACAGTTGTAATCAGAGCCACAACAGTGACAATACCAGATCCTTAACTGGCTGAGCCACCAGGAAGCTCTGGGAGGGTGGATTATAGGTCAAAAGCTCTCACAAGGACTACAGAGTTAACTCATCTAAATGCTAGAGAAACTTCTGGACTTTACTATGCTAAAAGAGCATTTCTTCTCCCTCAATATGCATTACAACCTCTTATTGACATGTTTGGGACTGCCATTCCCAATCACTCCTTCTAGTTCCTGGGATTCCCTCCCCCCTATGGTGGAAAGTATGAAATTAATCATAATCAGAACAATAGTTCACCAAGTGTGGTCCCCTAACCAGCAAAATCAGCATCAAATGGGAATTTTATTTTTGTCTTTTTAGGGCTGCACCCATGGCATAAGGAGGTTCCTAGGCTAGAGGTCTAATCAGAGCTGTAGCTGCTGCCCTACACCACGGCTACAGCAATGCAGGATCTGAGCCACCTGTGCGACCTACACCACAGCTCACAGCAACACCAGATCCTTAACCACTAAGCAAGACCAGGGATTGAACCTGCATCCCCATGGATACTAGTCAGACTTGTTTTCTGTTGAGCCATGTCGGGAACTCCATCAAATGGGAATTTGTTAAAAATAGAAATTCTTGGGAGTTCCCGTCATGGTTCAGTAGTTAACAAACCTGACTAGGAACCATGAGGTTGCAGGTTCGATCCTGGCCTCGCTCAGTGGGTTAAGGATCTGGCGTTGCCGTGAGCTGTGGTGTATATCGCAGACATGGCTGGGATCCCGAGTTGCTGTGGCTGTGGCATAGGCTGGTGGCTACAGCTCCAATTAGACCCCTAGCCTGGGAACCTCCATATGCCGCTGGGGACAGCCCTAGAAAAGACAAAAAGACAAAAAAAAAAAGGAATTCTTGGACTCTATCTTACACATACAGAATCAGAAAATCAGAGAATGGATTCCAGAAGTCTGTGTAACAAACCCTCCAGGTGATTCTGATGCTCATTCAAGTTTATGAAAGACTGACTTAGAAAATATTAATATATATACTAGTGGATGTTAACATCATGGATCCAGGATCTTTCTGAGTGAATCTTTTGGGAAGGTAAGATGAAGACAAAACAACCTAAACCAAACAAATTAGAACACTGGAGTTCCTGCAGTTAAGAATCCCACTGCAGAGGCTTGGGCTGCTGCAGAGGTGGGGGTTTGATCCCTGGCCTGGCGCAGCAGGTTAAAGGATGTGACATTGCCACAGCTGTGTCTCAGATTCAGTCCCTGGCCCAAGAACTTCCATACACCGTGGGTGTGGAAACAGAATAGAATAGAATAGAATAAGATAAAATAAAACAAAACAAACAAATGAGAACACCTGGGAAAACACAAAAAGGCCATCTGAGCCTCTCAGATTAGGTGTATGGGGCAGCTTTCACTATTACCGTTTGCCCTTTCTGTGCGCTGCTACTATGATATACTAAGAAGCATAGAGCAAAAATGGAAAAGCCGGAGTTCCCGTCGTGGCGCAGTGGTTAACGAATCCGACTAGGAACCATGAGGTTGCGGGTTCGGTCCCTGCCCTTGCTCAGTGGGTTAACGATCTGGCGTTGCTGTGAGCTGTGGTGTAGGTTGCAGACGCAGCTTGGATCCCGCGTGGCTGTGGCTCTGGCATAGGCCAGTGGCCACAGCTTCGATTCGACCCCTAGCCTGGGAATCTCCATATGCTGCGGGAGCAGCCCAAAGAAATAGCAAAGACAAAAAAAAAAAAAAAAAAGGAAAAGCCCTATTTTCTTCTCTGTAAAATAAATTGTTTAATAATTTTCTGCTCAAGTGGATTTTGACATTTGAATCTTTGTGCTTCACCTTTCTCTTAGTCAGAAAGTCACAAAGACATAAGAATCTTTGTGCTTCACCTTTCTCTTAGTCACAATTATGAATTGGGGATATGAGGATGGAGGAATATGAGAATCACCTAAGAAGCATATTTTTCAAAATATGTATCCCCCTCCCCCTTAATTGAGATGCTGATACAAGAGTGTGGGTGGACTGGCACATGCTTCCTAAGGATCCTCCTTGAGATTCCAATCTGCTTCCATCTTTGCCTCTCCCCACAGCCCAACCAGCTAGCTTAGCCTCCTGTCAATGCAGGACAAAACATCAGGACCACCAAATATATCTTCTATCTTCCAGCACTTACTAACATACACCTACCTAGCACCATGTGTGAGTATGGTCTCTGCCCTGAGGGATGTAATATTCTAGATAAAAGAAACCAATGAAAAGCATCAGACTAAATGCAATCAAGTGCTAAATTGTATGATGGAGACTTTAGGACTATGAAGTATGAAGAACTAAATCTAGGTTCCCACTCATTTTACAATGTTATCTTCTCAGCTTGGAATATTGAGGCCAGATTGGTCTGAGCTGCCAAAAGGACAAACAGGCAGTCATGCTCCACTCATACATGTGAACAAAAAACACAGAAGGGAAGAGAATAGAAGTTACTTTCTGAAACACACCTGAAAATTACAGATGTGTTAGGCCCAAAGCAACTGGAAAGAAAATAAGAAAAGTCTTTTAAAAACCACTATTGAGGGAGTTCCTGTCATGGCTAGATGGTAACAACCCCCAACTAGTATTCATGAGGATGCTGGTTTGATCCCTGGCCTTCCTCAGTAGGTTAAGGATCTGGTGTTGCTGTGAGCTATGGTGTAGGTCAAAGACACAGTTCAGATCTTGTGTGGCTATGGCTGTGATGCTGGCTGGCAGCTGTAGCTCAGATCCGACCCCAGCCTGGGAACTTCCATATGCTGCAGGTGGGGCCCTAAAAAGACCAAAAAAAAAAAAAAAAGAAGAAGAAACCACTGTTGAGCCTGTGTGTATTTCCCATTTCTCCCATTTCTTTCCCGATGCCTGATTCTTAGCAATTTTGCTTCTCATATATTCTTTCAGCAGTGGATGAGTAGTTCAGGGGAAATAGCAAATAAATTTTAGTATACCGTATCTTGTATTCTTTAATAACAAACGGTGTAGGGATGAGAATATTTCAAAGTGTTGGCTAGGCTTTGTGTAGATATATGGATGCGAATTCTAAGATACACTGTAAAGTAAAAAAACAACAACAAAACCAGAATCCAAGGTGAGAATAGTGTGTATTATGTCATTTCTGTTAAAAGAGTGAAAAAGAACATTTATATTTAACTACTTGGGGAAAGATACACAAGAAACCGGTAATATTACTTGCTTCTGAAAAGAGGAACTGAGGAGTGGACCTTGTTAAAAGTAGAGTTTTCACTGCACACTCTTTTGCTATTTTTTCAATTTTGAACCATGTTTGTATGACCTATTTTAAAAAAAATAAATGACCTTGAGTATCGGCTAAGAGGAGATTTAGAAATTTCAATCCTTTTTTCTAAGAGGCTTCATAGTATAACAAGAAAGAGCATTGTTTTTGGAGTTTAAAAAAAAAGACCTGGTTCTGAAACCTGGCCTGCTGCTTACTAGTTCTGTGGCCTTGGCCAAGTTCCTTGACTTAGCTGAATCTCAGTTTGTGCATGAATAAAAGCAATATAACAAAGGCTGCTTTGTGAGGATCAGACATTATATAAAACTGCCTTGTGCTTACTAAATGGTGGCTATTATTCTGTGGATTTCAATTATCCCTGCTATTCATTTCCACCAATTATGTTTTGGATGTTGATTAAAGGGAACCTGAGGTATGAAAGAAGTTTAGGAGAGTCTGAGTTTACAGGTGTCAACTAACCACCTGTGGGAGAAAACCCATCATTCTTTAAAAAATTGCATTCAGGTACTTGGGGGTGTGCAGTTTGGATGCACAAGTCCAAGAGCTTTTTAAGCCATCTTACAGACTATCCCCAGAGATCAAACAACCTATGGCATTTAATGAGGGCTCACTCTGTAATGCAATTTCCGTTGGTTGTTCTTCCTGCCTTGCCTCACTCCCCTTTCCCTATTCCTGTTTCTTGGAACTGCTTGTCCTAATAAAGTGATAGCACATAAACCTTTTACCTCAGGCAGTGTATACTGACTGGAGAAACCCAAGCTAAGCCTGGGGCCTGCCTAATACTAGTGAAGAGTCGGGAACTGTGCAGCAGGGACTATGGGTGCCCTGCCCATATGCCCTCAGGCATTAATCCTAACAGGGCTTCCTTTCTTAACTGCCAGCATTTACATCACTTGCTCTGCTATCAGAGGGCTTTCGTTATCACCCTCAACCAGTATTTTCTCCCATTCTACGGGAGGGCCTGAAATTTTCTTGACGGTATAGTTCGTCCCACAAAAATTTTTATTTTTTTATTTTTTATTTTTTTGTCTTTTTGCCATTTCTTGGGCTGCTCCCGTGGCACATGGAAGTTCCCAGGCTAGGGGTCTAATCAGAGCTGCAGCCACCGGCCCACGCCAGAGCCACAGCAATGCAGGACCCAAGCCGTGTCTGCAACCTACACCACAGCTCACGGCAACGCCGGATCATCAAAAATTTTTAGTCTTGATGAAGTCAAATTTATCAAATTTATTTTTTATTCCTTGTCCCTTAGGTGGGTTACTAAGATTTATTCCTGTTTTCTTATTTTTTTTTCCTTTCTTTTTTTTTTTGGCTGTGCTTGTGGCATGTGGAAGTTCCCAGGCCAGGGACTGAACTGATGTCACAGCAGTGACCTGAACTGCTGATTGACAACGCCAGATCCTTAACCCACTGCACCACATGGGAGCTCCTACAGTTTCTTCATATTTAGGTCTAGATCTATTTTGGGCTAATTTTTGTGTTAAGGTAGGGGCCCAATTTTATCCTTTGACCACCATTTGTTTAAAAGAAGATTATTTTTCCCACTGAATTGTCTTGGCATCCTTGTAGAAAATCAAGTAACCATAAATATAAGGGTTTATTTCTGGATTCTCCATTTTATTCCACGGTTTTCTATGTCTATCCTTATGCCAGTACCATGTTTTTTTTTTTGTGTTTTTTTTTTTGGCTATGCCCATGACATGTGGAAGTTCCCAGGTTAGGGACTGAATCCCAGTCACAGCAGCAACTCAAGCCACTGTAGTGACAATAAATCTTCTTAACCCAATGTGCCACAAGGGAATTCCAGTACCATATTGTTTTGATTACTGTAGTTTCTTTTGTTGTCTTTTTAGGGCCGCACCTGCAGCATATGGAAGTTCCCAGGCTAGGGGTCCAATCGGAGCTGCAGCTGCCAGCTTATGCCACAGCAACACAGGATCCAGGCCACGTCTATTACCTACACCACAGGTCAGAGCAATGCTGGATCTTTAACCCACTGAACAAGGCCAGTGATCGAACCCACATCCTCATGGATACTAGTCAGGTTTGTTACCTCTGAGCCACCAGGGGAACTCCTGATTGTTGCAGTTTTGTAGTAAGGTTTAAAGTTTGGAAGTGTAAGTTCTCCAGTTTTGGTCTTCTTTTTCAAGGTTGTCCTGGCTGTCATCTTTGCTTTTTGAGTTATATTTTTTCGATCTTCATTAAGAAATCCTTTTGGAGGAGTTCCTGTCATGGCACAGTGGTTAACAAATCCAATTAGGAACTATGAAGTTGTGGGTTCGACCCCTGGCCTTGCTCAGTGGTTAAGGATCCGGTGTTGCCGTGAGTTGTGGTATAGGCCGCAGATGCGGCTCGGATCCCGTGTTGCTGTGGCTCTGGTGTAGGCCAGCAGCTACAGCTCTGATTCGACCCCTAGCCTAGGAATCTCCATATGCCACGGAAGCGGCCCTAGAAAAGGCAAAAAAGACAAAAGAAAATAAAAAGAAAAAATATCCTTTTGGATGGCAAAGTCATAAAAAATTTTTATATGTTTTTTTAAAGTTTTGTCATTTGCCCTTCTCAATTGGACTTCTGATTTATTTGGGATTTATTTTAGTGCATGATGGGAGGGATGGGTCTAATATTCATGCATTTATATATATATATATATATTTTTTTTTTTTCCCACTGTACAGCAAGGGGGTCAGGTTATCCTTACATGTATACATTACAATTACATTTTTCCCCCAGCCTTTCTTCTGTTGCAACATGAGTATCTAGACAAAGTTCTCAATGCTATTCAGCAGAATCTCCTTGTAAATCTATTCTAAGTTGTGTCTGATAAGCCCAAGCTCCCGATCCCTCCCACTCCCTCCCCCTCCCATCAGGCAGCCACAAGTCTCTTCTCCAAGTCCATGATTTTCTTTTCTGAGGAGATGTTCATTTGTGCTGGATATTAGATGCCAGTTATAAGTGATATCATATGGTATTTGTCTTTGTCTTTCTGGCTCATTTCACTCAGGATGAGATTCTCTACCTCCATCCTTGTTGCTGCAAATGGCATTATGGCATTCTTTTTTATGGCTGAGTAGTATTCCATTGTGTATATATACCACCTCTTCCGAATCCAATCTTCTGTCGATGGACATTTGGGTTGTTTCCATGTCCTGGCTATTGTGAATAGTGCTGCAATGAACATGCGGGTGCACGTGTCTCTTTTAAGTAGAGTTTTGTCCGGATAGATGCCCAAGAGTGGGACTGCAGGGTCATATGGAAGTTCTATGTATAGATTTCTAAGGTATCTCCAAACTGTTCTCCATAGTGGCTGTAGCAGTTTACATTCCCACCAACAGTGTAGGAGGGTTCCCTTTTCTCCACACCCCCCCCAGCACTTGTTATTTGTGGATTTATGAATGATGGCCATTCTGACTGGTGTGAGGTGATATCTCATGGTAGTTTTGATTTGCATTTCTCTTATAACCAGCGATGTTGAGCATTTTTTCATGTGTTTGTTGGCCATCTGTATATCTTCTTTGGAGAAATGTCTCTTCAGGTCTTTTGCCCATTTTTCCATTGATTGATTGGCTTTTTTGCTGTTTGGTTGTATAAGTTGTTTATATATTCTAGAGATTAAGCCCTTGTCGGTTGCATCATTTGAAACTATTTTCTCCCCTTCTGTAAGTTGTCTTTTTGTTTTCTTTTGGGTTTCCTTTGCTGTGCAAAAGCTTTTCAGTTTGATGAGGTCCCATGGGTTTATTGTTGCTCTAATTTCGATTGCTTTGGGAGACTGACCTGAGAAAATATTCATGAGGTTGTCAGAGAGTGTTTTGCCTATGTTTTCTTCTAGGAGTTGGATGGTGTCCTGTCGTATATTTAAGTCTTTCAGCCATTTTGAGTTTATTTTTGTGCATGGTGTGAGGGTGTGTTCTAGTTTCATTGCTTTGCATGCAGCTGTCCAGGTTTCCCAGCAATGCTTGCTGAATAGACTTTCTTTTTCCCATTTGATGTTCTTGCCTCCCTTGTCAAAGATTAATTGACCATAGGTGTCAGGGTTTATTTCCGGATTCTCTATTCTGTTCCATTGGTCTGTCTGTCTGTTTTGATACCAGTACCACACTGTTTTGATGACTGTGGCTTTGTAGTATTTCTTGAAGTCTGGGAGAGTGATGCCTCCTGCTTGGTTTTTGTTTCTCAGGATTGCTTTGGCGATTCTGGGTCTTTTGTTGTTCCATATAAATGTTTGGATTGTTTGTCCTACTTCTGTGAAATCATGCATTTATATTATACTAACACTTTAAAAAAATCCATTATTTCTTCAACTAATCCACAAAGCATGCTGGGTTACAAATCAAGTTTCCATTTAGGTAGGGATCTATTTGGGTATCCTATTCTGTTCTTCTGGTCATTTTTTCCTATCCCTGAACCAGCACCACAATTACTTAATTACTATAGGTTTTCAATAAGGTAACCTATAAGGCAAATCTCCCCATCTTGTTCTTCTCCATGAGGATATTTGTGGCTCATTCATACAAATTGTAGATATGGCTTGCCATGTTACACAAGCACAGAAACTTCATCTGGATTTTGGCTGGAAGTACACTGAATCTATAGACCAAATTGAGAAGAATTTATTTTTAAAAAACAATACTGAGTCTTATATTCAATAAACATGATATATGTCTTTATTTACTGAGACTGGGCCACAGTGTTGCAGAGTACAGGGCTGTCTTTCTCATCCTCAGATCCATTTAGATCTTCTCCCCTTTATGCCACCTGTCTTATTGGTGAGTTTAAAAGAATCCTTTTAGAGTTCTTTTGTGGCACAACAGGTAAAGGATCTTGGGTTGTCACTACACTGGCTCCAGTTGCTGTTGTGGCACAGGTTCAATCCCTGCCCCAAGAATTTCCATGTCCCTTGGGTACAGTCAAAAAACAAAAACAAAAAAGAATCCTTTCAATATATCAAATTAAGAATAATTTCAGCTGCTGGAGTTCCAGTCGTGGCACAGCGAAAACAAATCCAACTAGGAACCATGAGGTTGCAGATTGGATCCCTAGCCTCGCTCAGTGGGTTAAAGATCCCACAGCGTTGCCATGAGCTGTGATATATGTCGCAAACATGGCTCATATCTGGCATCACTGTGGCTGTGGCATAGGCCAGCAGCTACAGCTCTGATTCGACCCCTAGCCTGGGAACCTTCATATGCCGCAGGTTCGGCCCTAAAAAGACAAAAATAAAAAATAAAAAAATTTAAAAAAGAGTAATTTCAGCTGCTGTATTTGGCAGGTAACCTTTATCTAGTCAGAAAAGTCCTTTTTATTTTTTGTTAATTCTTAAGTGTGTTGGGAGTTTCCCACTGCTGTACAGTGGATTAAATGCTCCAGCTTCTCTCTGTGAAGGTACCCATTCAATCCCTGGCCTGGGCAGGTGGGTTAAAGATATGGTGTTGCTGCAGCTGTGGTGTATGTTACAGCTCTGGCTCTGGTTTGACCTCTGGCCTGGGAACTGCCAAATGCCACAGGGGCAACCGAAAAAGAAAAGAAAATCCTAAATTTGTCACATTTTATCACATATGTTTTATTTCTAACATTAAACTTATCCTGATTTGTGAAAGATACCATCCTGCTATCTATATGTCAGATTCCATTTTCTAATGAAACTTATTTAGGATTTTCACTCTTAAGACTTTCCCCGTGGTCAAGACAGGTCCTCTACTGTCTTAGGCTATACTGGTGATATCAAGGTTATGCCAATTTTTAAAAAGAAGTGGGGAGTTACTCTTTTCTATTCTCTGATATAATTTGTATAATACTAGAATTGTATTTTCCTTGACAGGCAGAATTCTGGGTCTGAGGTTTGCTTTGTAGGAAGATTTTAAGTTACTGATAACTCATAAGTTACTGATAATTTACTTCATGGCCACTGAATTACTTTTCAGAGATTCAATCTCTTCTTTTTGTCCTTTTTTTTTTTTTTTTTTAGGGCCGAACGCATGGCATATGGAGGTTCCCAGGCTAGGGTCTAATCAGAGCTACAGCTGAATGGGACCAGGGATCAAACCTGCATCCTCATGCATACTAATCAGATACTAATCAGATTCATTTCCGCTGTGCCACAACAGGAACTCCCTGTTCTGGTTTTGTCCTTAACCTAGGGCATGGATCTTACTGGACTTTGAATTGAATGCCCAGGGTACTCAATAAGATCTCTTAAGTCTTGAATGTGTTGGAATTCCACTATCTTCCAGTACTAGCATTTCTGTTCTCAATCCATTAACACTACTGGCAGGCCTCACATGGTCTTGACTTGCATATGTGCAGTCAAGCACTTGGCCACAGTCCTAAAGATAACTTCCTGTGAGACTCTCCTCTTTGCAGCACTGTCATTTGGGGTATATTGACCCACAAATTGCAGCCACCTCAGCAGCCCAAATCTGATCTTTACCTCTTCAACTTAGCAATACTGCTACTCTGTACTTGGGCCCACCTCCCTCGAAACACACATCAGAAAGTGCTCCCTATTCAGAAAGTCAAGGCAAACATAAAAGTCACCTCACATGCTTCCCTTATGTTAAAGATCATTGCCCTCTGCTATTGTCCACTGCCTGAAAACAGCTTTTTACATTTAAAATCAGCTAATTTTATAGTTGTTTATGGCAAAAGGCTAAGCCCAACATCATTATTCCATTATGTCTAGAAGCAGCAATCCCCCTGATTTCTTTCTTTCCTTTTTTTTTTGTCTTTTTGCCTTTTCAGGGCCGTACCCGCAGCATGTGGAAGTTCCCAGGCTGCGGGTCTAATTGGAGCCACAGCTGCTGGCCCACACCACAGCCACAGCAATGCCAGATCCAAGCCGCGTCTGCAACCTACACCAGAGCTCACAGCAACACTTTTTTTGATGTGGTATAGGTCACAGATGTGGCTTGGATCTGGTATTACTGTGGCTATGGTGTGGGCCAGCAGCTACAGCTCCAATTAGACCCCTAGCCTGGGAACCTCCATATGCCACTGGTGGTGCCCTGAAAGAAAAAAAAAAAAAGCATTTGCCTGATATATGTTTTCCACACTTTATTTTCAACCTTTCTATAATTCTTATTTTTACCTATATCTTGTGAAAATTTGTGGACATTCAGTTCAATCCTGTTTCATTACTGTTTAACAGGTGTCCCTAGCAACATCTGGCAATAATACTTTATGATAAAATATGCTTCTTCCTTCATAATAATTTTCTCATTTTTTGGTTCAGTTTTGGAAATTGGTAAAATATAGGGAAGATTAGTAGCTGGAGGGTAGAAAGTGTTTTGAGTACATTAGAACGCAATGGTGGTAAAAAAAAAAGCATAATAAATGAAGAAAATTCAAGTTATGGGAGTGATCTTCAGATCAAACCTGATCTTTCATGAGAGATTGAAGGATCTGAGAAAATAAGAAATCATGGTTTTTAGAATCTATAAGAAAGGACAGGTTTTAATGAGTGCAAGTTAAAGCTGAAGCCAGTACAACACCCAATGCCTGGACTAAAAGGATCTGAAATGCCCAAGAACAGGACTGTAAAAGACCACTAAAAGGACATAAATATCTGGAACTTATAGAATCTGACTGGCATCCATGAGGATATAGGTTCTATACCTGGGCTCACTCAGTGGATTAAGGATCTGGTGTTGTCAGTGAGACGCAGCTTGAATCTGGAATTGCTGTGGCTGTGGTGTAGGCCGGCAGCTGCAGCACTGATTCCACCCCTAATCTGGGAACCTCCATGTGTCTTGGGTATAGTCCTGAAAAGATCAAAAAAAAAAAAAAAAAAAAGCAAGACTTGGGGATCAAGAAATAAGCATACTTTTGATAAGAACCTGAATTTGCATATCAATGTGTAATCTATATCCTGAGATCTCTGTATTCTAAATGGCTTATGTGAAGGCTACGTGCTGGTCAATCAGGGCTCCCAACTCTCCTTCCCAATCCTTCTTTTCTCCCAGTATTCCTTACTTAAATAAAAGACATCCACACATTTGCTTAAGCGAAAAATCTGGAAGTCATCCTTGATTCAGTCCTTTCCTCACCATCAAATCCTAATGATTCTGTCTCTTGTTAAATATCAGTTGAGTCTGTCCACTTTTTCTTCCCCTTCTCTGCCAGCTTCCTAATTCATTTCCTAAATCACCTCCTAAATGGTTTTGCCACATATACTTGTGCACTATCTTTCTGCCATTCTGCACAGTGTCTAGAATGATCTTTTAAAAATGCAAGTGACTGTATCACTTCCTTGCTTAAATATATAAAACAAGAACAAACAACGCCAAACAAACTGGCTTTCCTCCCAATACTCTTAGAGACCAAACCTTTGATAAAGGCCTCTGAGATCTGGCTCCTGTCTAACATGGCAGCCGTGTTGGCTTTCTTTTCAGTACTTCAAAATCAATTTAGTGCTATTTGCTCTGTCTAAACCACTTCCCCTCTATTCTTTGCCTAGCCAATTCTTCATTTTTCTTGTTTTAACTCTGATATCTGAGTTAAATCCATTCTGATCCCCCCAAAAGGTTACCTAATCCTTGATGAAAGCTCCCATAGCACTCTGTAGTACTTCTGCATCATCTCAGTGCATGTGTAGATGCTTGTGCAATGCTAGTCCCTTTTGCTCTTTTACAAGTTACACGAGGGCTGGACCTATGTCTATCTTATTCCTCTTTGGATCTCCAGTCCTTACCACATTGCTTAGCATACGGTAGGATCTTAATATCTGGCAAATGGTCAATACATCAAAAGAATGAATGAATGAATAAACAAATGCTCAAATACAGAATGTGTGATATGGTAGAGGATTGTAAAGCTAAGTTCTAGTCCTCAGGTAGAAATCTAAGGAAATTCTCCTTTCAGAGGAGGATTAGCAGTTAACAGAGGGAACAATTTTTTGAAGGCCACATGTATGCTTCTCTCATTGTTTTTTTATTTTTCTCTTTGTTTGGGTTTCTGCCTGAAAGAAGGAAGCTGGGGATTTTGGTACACTCAAACCAGACCAGTAAAATGTAGAAGGAAGATAATCTGTGTTTTCATTTCTCAGATGAGGAAATTGAAGTTCAGAGATCAAAATTACTGTTTAGGATCTCAAGAAAGTTTTGTGACCTTTGAACAATACGATGATGCTATATTTTATCTGTGTTTGACACTGAGGTAAGGCCAGTATTCCCAAACTGTTTTTATGATTAAATAAGGCCTGTGATTAGACAGTCGGATACTGAAAAATTAATCATTTCAAATCCTACAAATGTTTCCAACTGAATGTCAGTATAATGAAGTAATCTTTCCTTGCTGAGGTAACATCATAGTTCTCAAAATAGAGGTTTTTGCCTCATAAAATACATCATGACTAGGGTGAACTAAATTATGAAAAATTTTATGCGTCAGACTTCCAAGTTATCTGTGTCATGGAAGTGCAATTCTCCCTAAATTTGTAATTTTTTTTCCCTTTGGCCACAGCTATTCCAACATAGCTTCCTAGCAGTGGTGTGCATTTTCCTTTAAAAATGATGTTCTGGTTGTGTGACTAACACTGACCAATTTGTCTTTGACAAGAGCCTTTCTTACTGCCTGACGACCAAGCCTGTCACCACTTCCCCTAAATGCAGGGTGGTTCTAAGCAAGTGGCCTCTCAGGGACACTCCTCACTGGGCTCTGGGTGTGGTCTCCCAATTCAGCCAAAGAAGTTTGAGTGTGTCCAGTAAATTCCTTGGGCTGAAATAGGCTGATCTCATTTTTTTTTTTTTTTTTTTTGCTTCAATCATAGTCATCTAATTGTTGAGACTCGGGGTCATTTTAAGGAAAATCTGACATAATTTACTCAAAATGTTTATACAATGCAGCCTAGTCCTATGGCAACAGAAAGTAAATGACTGAAAGAACAAAACTTTTAGTGGAAGAATCATGATCAAGTATGTAATCAAGAAAGGTCTCTATTCAAACTGTACCTTACATCTGACCAATTGCTTGGAAAAAAACCAAAAACCTAAGGTACTCAAAACTTTCTGCTTGTGGATGTAATATTTTGTGCAGCTCACTTTTTTCTTTCTTTTACATTCTCAAAACATCAAAATGCTCTAAAAATTACTAGAGACTGATGTCATATTTAACAAAGTCACCAAGTTTTATTCCTCAATCTATATATTTTTTTTTCTTTTTTTTTTTGTCTCTTTAAGGCTGCACCCATGGCATATGGGAGGTTCCCAGGCTAGGGGTCTAATCAGAGCTACAGCTGCTGGCCTATGCCACAGCCACAGCAACACCAGATCCAAGCCGCTCCAGCGACCTACACCACAGCTCATGGCAACACAGGATCCGGAACCCAGTGAGCGAGGCCAGGGATGGAACCCACAACCTCATGGTTCCCAGTTGCATTCGTTTCCACTGTGCCACGATGGGAACTCCCTCTCAGTCTATATTTTCATAGAGAATTTATGTCTAACTGCTTTAAAGTAATGATAGAAAGGGAGATTAAAAACTGATTGAGTTTAACAAATAATGAAAAATAAGACTAATATACACAAGAGTGCAGTGATAAACAGCAATGTGTAATCAAATACTAGACTGTATAGTACCCAGAGTTAGTGAGGATGCGAATTTAGAGAAATAAATAAGCTAACACACTTTCTGAGGAAGTAAGTTGATAAAATTGTTTTATAAGAAAACTGAGAATATCTATTAAATTTTCTATCATGATTTTTTGCTTTTCCAAAATGCAGATATAAAATCTAGACACAAGTTTTACAACCAGGGCTACTTTTTTGCTTTCAATATTTTTCATGGAAAGTTTTAAACACGCACAAAAACAGAAAAATGTATCTTCATGTACACATCACCGAACCACACTAATAATTTTATTTTCTTAGAACACGCATCCTCTAGAAATATTCACAAGGCCTACTTCCTCATACCTCTCAGAATCAAAATCACCTCAGAGGCCGTTCCAAGACCACTATATTTAAAACTCTATCCACAAATACCCTCTGCATTTTCCTTAGTTTCACCGTAACATTTATTACTTTCTAAAATATTATATTTTAAAAATATTTTATTTCCTTTCTGTTTACAATGTATTAAACTATATGAAAGCAGGGATTATCAAATGTTTTCTCCATTGGCCCTAGAACAATGCCTGACATATAGAAAGGCTTAATAATCAATGAATGAATGAATGAATATGTATTGATAGAGAGAGCTGTCCATGATATGTCAGGTTTAAAGAAACAAAATTTGCAAAGATGTTTGAATAATATTGTACCGCATGGAGGGGAAAGAAGTGGATTGTGGTGGAGGCAGTAGCACTCTCTAAGAATTCTTCATTCCACAGCTCCCAGCTTACCTGCACTTGGGCAGGGCTATGGTTACTGATTATGGCCAATATAAATTGTCATTGGAAGTGGACTGTGTCCGTTATGGGCGGAGACAGTAAAAAGTCCATGTGAGATTTTATAGTCGCTTTTCACTGCTACAGTGACTAAAGGGGCCTTGTATTTCAGGGTGTGACCAGGACATGCTGGAATCTCCAGTACCCCAGCTCCCCGAGTGACCACATGGAAAAAACTTCCTGCCAACCTGTGGAAGACATGCAACGTTGCCAAGAAATAAACTTTTGTTGTGTTAAATCACTGAGATTCGTGGGGTTGTTTGTTACTACAACATCATCTAACCTCTCAGGATGAATATGCGCACAAAAACTAGCAGTCATTAAGCACCTACAATATGCCAGGATCTACAGTGAACACTTAACGTATTTTCTTATTAAACCCTCACAAACCCCTGTAAGCCACTACTATTATAGTGAGACGAGAAGGCTGAGGCAGCATGAGGACTAATAACTGGTCCAAGGCTGCCAGCTAAATAAAAAAGCTGGAAATGGAAATGGAACCCAGGCAGTCTGGATAAGAACTACCAAGCTGTTAACAACAGTGACCCCTGAGGGCAGGGTTCTGAGGACTTGGCACCCTTTCTTCTGGATTTCTGTAATGCTGAAAATTTTAAAATAATTATTAAATACCTTTGCAGTAAGCAATCAACAAATCGATAAATCACATATTAGATACTTAAACTATGAATCCAGAGACAGAAGTCAAGCGACTACTGGAGTTTGATATAATTAAGAAATGTCTCAAAATGGCTCTCCACCATCTATGGGCTCACCTGGTTTCATAGTGAATGTCAGTAAATAAAGGAAATCGTATTATATTTCACGATAAAATTGGATTAATTTCCTAGGATAAAAATATCCCTTTACAGGAGTTCCTGTCGTGGCTCAGTGGAAGCAAATCTGGCTAGCATCCATGAGGACACAGGTTCGATTCCTGGCCTCACTCAGTGGGTTACAGATCCGGTGTTGCTGTGAGCTGTAGTGCAGGTCGCAGACATGGTTTGGATCCCACTTTGCTGTGGCTGTTGTATAGGCTGGCAGCTGCAGCTCTGATTTGACCCCCTAGCCTAGGAACTTCCATATACTGCATGTACAGCCCTAAAAGAAAGCAAAAAAATAACAATAATAAATAAATAAAAACACCCCTCTACATTTTAGCTCTTGGTAAGGAAAGAATTACTAAAATGGCCACACCCAGGATGAATGTTGTAGTTCTGGGGATGTTTTGTAGGTTTTCTAGTACGTGTCCCTCAGCACCTGTAGGAGCCTGGTGTGGGCCCCTGTGGACAGCAAAATCAACAGATGCTTGAGTCTCTTATATAAAATGGCATGTTACTTGAATACGCTTTAAATCATCTCAGGATTACTCTTAATACCTAGTACAATGCAAATGCTATGTAAATAGTTGCTATTCATGGTAAATTCAAGTTTTGCTTTTTGGAACTTTCTGGAATTTTTAAAAATGTCTGAACCACAGCTGGTTGGACCCAGGGATGCAGAACCTATAGATATGGAGAGTCAACTGTACTTAATAGTGCTCTTTAAAGAAAAACAATAATAATAAAATAATTCCTTATATATGAAAATGGCTTTATTCAGTATATGTGATAAATGTTCTATTCAGTTATAGGCAAGCAAAATATATATGGCATAATATATAAAAAAAACAAGTATGCAGAAATTCCCATCGTGGTGCAGCAGAAACGAATCTGACTAGTATCCAGGAGGACGCAGGTTTGATCCCTGGCCTTGCTCAGTGGGTTAGGGATCCAGTGTTGCCATAAGCTGTGGTGTAGGCTGCAGACGTGGCTTGCATCTAGCGTTGCTGTGGTTATGGCATAGGCCAGCTGCTACAGCTCTTATTTTACCCCTAGTAGCCTGGGAACCTCCACATGCTGTAGGTACAGCTTTAAAAATACAAACAAACAAACAAAAAGCAGGTATGTAGTTTTTCTGGCTGCCCAGGATGTGAATCCCACCTTGAGGACTGAAGAGTGTATGACTTTTGACAAGGTCAAACTAAAAGGCCAAAATACTGGTTTTCCCAGACTCTGGGCAAAAGCTGGGTTCTTGGCTGCAGACTCTCCTGGACTCTATCATTTTCCGAGCCTGGTTTTCTCCAGCCCCCCCCAGTGATTCTGGAAACTAATAGCCCTTCCAGAATTGGCTTCTTTGGCATCGAAGCAAGAACCTGACTACCAGGCAGTAGCTACTGGCAGCTATATAATTTGAAGGCACAGCATCTAGGAGAAATTGAGCCACCTCGTTTCAACAACAAAACCTATATCTATAATATGGTAATAAATGCCATAAAAGATTTGATCTGATTTGAGATATTTTCCATACCACTACTTTTCTCCCAGGTTTGATCTTCTGCTTCCTTTCCAGGAATTTCTGTCATACCTGAGTTTCATTTGCCTTATGGAATAACACCAACCTTATCTCACAGTTTCATAGGAGAATCAAATGAAGTAATTTATGATCATGCTTAGAGAAACATCTATTCTAAGATGCATTATTAGTTTCTTATTTACTACTAAGAAAGAAAAATATGGCTAGTTAAAAACTATAGCACATACTTTCTTATCACTTGGAACTTTAATATTTAGTAAAAGAGCCCTTTATATCTAACTAGACACCACCAACTGTTATATCTATTTCTTATGCAAACATTAAGAGAAAAATATGAAAAAAAGAAAAATATGAATGAAATAAATTGGTTAAGGTAGTCTTAAAACTTCTGAGTCCAACATTCCTGAATCATTTCTCAATTCAATGTTTTCACACATAATATCATTACCTATTTTATCAAGAACGTTGGCAATGCAGCACTTTGTATAAGAATCCATAAAGTGTTTTTCTGGTTCAAAATGGCAACACTAGAGAATCCTGAATTCACCTCTCACAGACAAGCCAAATATATAGCCACACACAGAACAATTTCCTTCAAAAAGATTATCCAGAAACTAGCTGAGTGATTTTCACACATCAGACCAACAAGAACCCATGTAAAAATGGGCAGGAGAGGTGAAGACACAATCTCAGCATAAACCTTATCCCCACGTAGCGACATAAAACCAGGAGAGAACTCACAACTAACTTCAAGCTTCTCCCTGAGGAGTAAAGGACCCCCAGGCTGGTGCCACAACTTTTTAGATTTCCACCTGAGAAATGGACCCCCTAAAACATGTAGCTCTGAAAGCCAACAGGATTTGCATACATGAAACCCACAAGGCTATAGTGAACTAACAGTTCTTAAAGGGCCTGCATGGAATCTCCATGGCTAATCCCTCAGCGCCCAGCACAGGAGCAGCAGACGGAAATGCACCCAGTCTTTCCATGAGAGAGGCTAGTTGCTTACCTTAAAAGTCCAAGGGAAAGGCTTCTCATCTGACACATAACCAGGGGTCAACTGAACACTCTGCAGAAACCACGGAGGCTGGTGGGCACATCTTCCCTCTCTCCCTCGGCTTCGCTCAGGTGACCAGTACCTTCCAGAAAAGAACTCATGCACATGTCTGCTGCCCTGGTGTTTGTGGCTGCTACCCAGAAGATGCCACTTGATCTGGCTCTGGTGGCCAGTGAGGCTTCCATTCCAGGGTTCCCTAGGGCTGTAATAAATAGAAAAAACAGCTCTTCACCAGATATTGGTCCAGGGTCCAGTGCTAGGGCAGCAAACTAAAATCCCCCATCTTCCCTGGAAAAGGATACCAGCCTGTGTTAATCGTTGTGACTTGCAGGTTGAGTGCACTTTTCTCCCGAGACCAGGGAGGCCAGTGGGGGCCATCTTCGCCCAGCTCTCAGACAGCTGGTATCTCCAAGAAGGGAGCTTATGCACAAGTCTAGCACCCTGGCTGCCATAGAGAGGACATACCTCTCACGAGCCTGGCATTGGTGATCGGTAGGCCTTGTTTGTGGGTTCAATGGGATGACAGCAAATAAAGAAACAGTTTTAAACTGGCTATTCCCCCAGGGCTGAGTGTAGAGGGAGAAAACAGAAACATACATCCCCTAGTCTTCCCTAGAAGGGGGTTTATTTATACACTGTAAAAGCTGCTGTCTGAGGTCTGGCTTCCATTCAGTCTGTGCTGACTGAGATCCCCCCTTTGGGACACTGATAAATCTTGGCACAGCATCAACTACTGGGAGCCAATAAGAACAAAGAAAGCTGCTTGGAAAACCACAAAGATTAAGAGAAAACAATAAGCCAGGGCAGGGTTGAGCAATGAGTTTTATCTCCTAAATGAGACCACTCCTTCAAGACTGAGAGAGGAGGCTGTTTTACCTAATGCATTCAAACCAACATAGAGAGTCAAATACAATGGAAAACAAAGGAATATGTTCCAAATGAAAGAAGAAGATAAAACCCCAGAAAAGACCTTAATGGAGTAGAGTTAAAATCAGAATAATCTAATGCTATAATGGTGGTGACTTAATCACTTAATAAAACTAGAATGAAAGTGTTAAAAGACAAAACTAGTAAAAATAACTGCAGCTGGAGTTCCTGTGGTGGCTCAGCAGGTTAAGAATCCAATTAGTATCCATGAAGATTGCGGGTTCGATCCCTGGCCTCAATCAGTGGGTTAAGGATCCAGCATTGCCATGAGCTGTGGTCTAGGTCACAGATGAGGCTTGGATCCTGTGTTGCCATAGCTGTGGCGTAGGCTGGCAGATCTGGCATTGCTGTGGCTGTGGTACAGGCCAGCAGCTGTAGCTCCAGTTCGACCCTTAGCCTAGGAACTTCCATACACCTCAGGTGTGGCCATAAAAGAAAAACAAAAAACAAACCAAAATAACTGCAACTACTATAATTTGTTGATGAAATACACAAGATAAAAAGGTATAAATTGTGAAATCAAAACCATAAAATGTGGGCAGGAAGGTGAAAGTTAAACCTTAAGAATGTGTCCAAACTTATCATTAACTTAAAATGGACTGTTGTACAAAACTATTTTATGTAAGCTTCATGATAACAACAAAGCAAAACCTATACTAGATACACAAAAGAGAAAGAGAAAGAAATCTAAAATTACCACTACGGAAAGTCATCTACTCACAAACGTACAGAGCAACAGAAGAAGGAACAAAGGAATTACAAAACATCCAGAAAACAATCAAGAAAATGGCAATAAGTTCATATCTATTAAGAATTATTTTATACGTTGGAGTTCCTGTCGTGGCTCAGTGGGTTAACAAATACAACTAGGAACCATGAGGTTGAGGGTTTGATCCCTGGCCTTGCTCAATGGGTTAAGGATCCAGCGTTGCCGTGAGCTGTGGTGTAAGTCGCAGATGTGGCTCGGATATCACGTTGCTGTGGCTCTTGCATAGTCCGGGTGGCTACAGCTCCAATTGACTCTTAGCCTGGGAACTTCCATATGCTGGGGGAGCAGCCCAAGAAATGGCAAAAAAGACAAATAATAATAATAATAATAATTACTTTATATGTAAATGGACTTAATTCTCCAATCAAAAGATATAGAGTGGCTAATGGATTAAAAAAAAAAAAAGTGAGTTCCCGCTATGGTGAAGTGGGTTAATGGGTTAATGATCCAGTCAGTGTGTGATGCTGGTTCAATTCCTGACCCAGTGCAATGGGTGAAGGATTTAGCACTGCTCAGGGTCTGATCCCTGGCCCAGGAACTTCCATAAGCCATGGGTATGGTCAAAAAGAGGGGGGGGTGCCAGAGGCCAGCTCTGGTGGCCAGGGAGTATACATCCCGATCGGAGATGGACAACGTAGGCGAAAGAATGGAGACAGCCGCTTTGGCCCTTCTTTAAGGGCACTGGACTGCTCAAATTTTATTAGCATAAGTGGTTGATTATATAGACAGTTTTACACTACAAATTACATCATGGTGTTAAAAGTACATTGGTTAACTATTAGGCTTTGTTTTTTGATCACATGGTACAGCAGCAATATGTCATGTTTTTAAAATCTTTAACTAAATTTAGTGAGTACAATTCAAGGACAAACAGACACAGTATATCATGTGGGAAAGAGGAGACCCAGCACAAACCATCTCATGGCCAGCCAACTCCCACAAGCTAAAGAAGTTACAAACACAAAAAATCCTGTCTTTAGACTAGTGTCTATCTTCAAAGTGTCCTTGGCAGGGAGACAGTGTGAGAAAATACAAATCATCTTAGCTAGCTACCGCTAAAAGTTTCTAAAGTCAAGGACAAAACTCACAGCTGGGTTTCTTTTGATCAAGAATAATATATGTCTAACTTCTATGGACTTCATTAAAATCCTAACTCTAAAGTTAACTGTATAACTAGTTAGTAGATAAACACTACGTTTTAATTAGGTTGGATTTAAATAGGGTAAAGTCACTTAGGATGAAATTCTTATTATATTATTGTTTTAGTTTTGTTAAATCACAAATCACCACAGGGAAATAAGAATAATAAGCAAATAATCAGGAAAGACTGAGGAAACTGAATAACAAGTAAAACAACAGGAAAGACTGGGTCACCTGAGAAAACAATCCATGTTCTCCAGCGCAAACATGGAACTTGTTTTCCCAGGAAAGCCCCAATCCTTTTCCATCAATGTCAAAATGAGAGCTGTGTAACCTGAGGCCTGCCCTTGGCTTGTACCATTCAGGCAGGCTTTTATCCTGACCAGAATCCCACCTTTGGCATGCACTGTTCAGGCAGGCTTTTATCCTGTCCAGAGGCACACTTTTGGCATATACTGTTCAGGTGAGCTTTTATCCTGTCCAGAGGCCCACCTTCGGCATGTACTGTTCAGGTGAGCTCCCTTCCTTGGTTATGAACCTGCCTTCAGGTTTTTCTGCCATCAGGCAAGGTCCTTTTTTTGAGTCCTAGCAATCGCCTCGGCTCCCGGCAGGGTCGGGGGAGAATGGGCGGGAACAAGATCCAAATACATGTTGCCTACAAGAGACTCACATCAGCTTTACCTTTAAGGATACACACAGAAAGTGAAGATACTGAGAAAAATAATCTTTGCAAACAGAAATCACAAGAAAGCTGGAGTAGCTATACTCACATCAGACAAAATAGACTCAAGACAAACCGGTAATAAGAGATGAAGAAGGTCATTACATAATGATAAAAGGGTCAATCCATAGAGGATATAACATTTGTAGATTTAGATGTACCCAACATAGGAGTACTTAAATATATAAGGCAAATAGCCCTAAAGGAAGAAGAGATAACAATACAAATAGTAGGGGACTTCAATACTCACATTCCTCAATGAGTAGATCAACCAGACAGAATATCAATGAGGAAACAACAGACTTAATGCCATACATGAGATGAACTTAACACACATTTACAGAACATTCTATCCAAAGCAGCAGAAAACACATTTTTCTCAAGCATACATAAAACAGTCTCCAGGACAGATCATAGGTTAGGTCACAAAACAAGTCTTAATAGATCTAAGATTAAAATCATAGCAAGCATTTTTTCTAACCATGGTATAAAAGTAGAAACCAATTACAGAGACAGGATTAAGATGGTGGATAGAAGGACTGGAGCTCACCTTCTCTCATAAGCAACAAAATTACAACCAACTGCTGAATAACTTTCAACCAAATAGACCACAAACTATCAAAAAAGATGTCCTACTCCAGAAGACAAAGAGACCACATCAAGATGGTAGGAGGGGCAACTGAACCATATAAGCAATTCCATACCTGTTGGGTGGGCAGTCCCCAGACTGGAAAGTAACTAAATCACAAAGGATCATCCACCGGAGTGAGAGTTCTGAGCCCCATGTCAGGTTCCCATGCCGGGGGATCTGGCATTTGGAGGAGGAGCCCCCAGAACATTTGGCATTGAAGGCCAGTGCGTTTGTGCTCAGGAGCTCCAGAGGACTGTGGGAAATAGAGACTTCACTCTTGAAAAGCACACACAGGCTTTCATGTGCACTGGGTCCCAGGGCAAAGCAGAGACTCCATAAGAATCTGAGTTAGACCTGCCTGTGATTCTTGGAGGATTTCCTGGGAAAACAGGGAGTGACTGTGTCTCGTTGTGGGGAAAGAACATTGGAGGCAAAGGTCTCAGGAATAGTCATCATCATGAACTAGAGGCAGCCATTTTGCAAAAATCTGGCCCCACCTATCAGGGCTGAGAAATCCCAGGCCAAACAAACAAACTGGGTGGGACCACAGGCCCACTCATCAGCAAACAGTCTGCCTAAAGTCCACATAGGTACACAACCACTTCTAATCTCACCCAGAGACAAAGCCCCACCCACAAGAGGGATAAGAATCAGCTCCACCTACCAGTGGGCAGGCACCAGTCCCTCCCATCAGGAAGCCTAGAGCAAGCCATCTGGACCAACTTCAGCCACAAGGAGGGTAGACATGAGAAGCAAGAGGGGCTATATATCTATTGCCTATTGCCTGCAAAAATGAGACCACCTCAAAAATCTATACAAAATGAAAAGGCAGAGAATTATGACTCAGATAAGGGAGCAACCAAAACTCCAGAAAAACAGCTAAGTGATTTGAAGGTTAACAAACTCAATGAAAAAGACTTTGGACTAATGATACTAAAGATGATTCAAGATCTTGGAAATAGACTAGAGACAAAGACTGATAAATTAAAAGAAACACTGAGCCAAAAAATACAAGATGTAAGCATTAAGCAAGAAGAGATGCAAATACAATAACTAAAATAAAAAATTCACTAGAAGGAAACAACAGCAGAATATAAGAGGCAGAAGAATGAGTAAGTGAGGTGGAAGAGAGTGAGACTAGTAGAAATCACTGACATGGAACAGAAAGGAGAAAAAACATTGAAAAGAAATGAAGACAGTCTAAGAGAACTCTGGGACAATGTTAAATGCACCAACATCCATACTATAAGGGTGACAGAAGGAAAAGAGAAAGACAAAGTGACAGAGAAAATATTTGAAGAGATAAGAGCTGAAAACTTCCCTAACATGGGAAGGAATCACTCACTCAAATCCAGGAAGCACAATGAGTACCATAGAAAATAAACCCAAGAGACCTATGGGATAATATAAAGTGGGCCAATCTACGCATAATAGGAATTCCAGAAGGAGTAGAAAAGATAAGGGGATGGAAAATATATTTGAAGAAATTATCGATGGAAACTTCCCAAATCTAAAGGATACTGGGTTCAAGATACAAGAAGCACAGAGGGCCCCAAACAAACTGAACCCAAACAGACCCACACCAAGACACATCATAATAAAATGGCAAAAGTTAGCGATAAAGAGAGGATCCTAAAGGCAGCAAGAGAAAAGCAGAATGTTACCTACAAGGGAACCCCCATAAGAATATCAGCTGATTTCTCTACAGAAACACTACAGGCCAGGAGGGAATGGCAAGAGATATTTAAAGTGCTAAAAGGAAAAAATATGCAACCTAGAATACTCTATCCAGCAAGAATATCATTTTAAAATAGAAGGGGAAATAAAAATTTTTTCCAACAAACAAAAACTTAAAGAATACAGCAACACAAAACCAGGTTAAAGGAAATATTGAAAGGGCTTCTCTAAACCAAAAAGAAAGGAAGGAAAGGGAAGAAAAAAGAAAAGAAAAAAAAAAGAAGAAGAGGAAGAACTAGGACTGAGGAAACCGCAATCAGAGAGCAGTCACTCAAATAAGCCAGCATACAGATTTAATCATGAACATGCTTCAAACAAAATAAAATTAAAATAAAAAATAAAAAAGAGTCATCAAAACCATAAATGTGGGCAAGGGATGTTAGGAAGTAAGTAACACTTTTTGTTTGTTTGTCTGTATGTTTCTCTTCTTAATTTTAATATAGTAATGAAGGGTTTGAACTTACAGGACCATCAGGCTAAAACACACAATTATGGGAAGGGGTTAGCATACTTAAAAAACAGGGCAACCACAAGCCAAAACCAAATATTGCATTAGCAAAAAATGAAAAAAAAAATACACTCAAGCAGATAGTAACAGGAGACCATCCAACCAAAAAAAAAAAAAAAAAGAATGGAGAACCATAGAATCAACTGGAACACGAGGTTCAAAATGGCAATAAATAATCATCTATCAATTATCACCTTAAATGTCAATGGACTGAATGCCCCAATCAAAAGACACAGACTGGCTGAGGGGATAAAAAGGCAAAAACCTTCAGTATGCTGCCTACAAGAAACTCACCTTAGGACAAAAGATACATATAGATTGAAAGTCAAAGGGTGGGGAAAAATATTTCACGCCAATAGACATGACAGAAAAGCAGGAGTTGCAATGCTCATATCAGACAAAATAGACTTTAAAACAAAAGACATAAAGAAAGACAAAGAAGGACACTACTTAATGATTAAGGGATCCATCCAAGGAGAGGATGTTACTATCATCAACATATATGCCCCAAATACAGGAGCACCCAGATACATACAACAAATATTAACAGACATAAAGGGAGATATTGATGAGAATACAATCATCGTAGGAGACCTTAATACCCCCCTCACATCAATGGACAGATCCTCTAGACAGAAAACCAATAAAGCAACAGAGATCCTAAAGGAAACAATAGAAAAGTTAGACTTCATTGATATCTTCAGGACACTACATCCAAAAAAAGCAGAATACACATTCTTCTCAAATGCTCATGGAACATTCTCAAGAATCGACCACATCTTGGGACACAAAGCTAATCTCAATAAATTTAGGAGCATAGAAATTATCTCAAGTATCTTCTCTGACCACAATGCCATGAAATTAGAAACCAACCATGGGAAAAGAAATGACAAAAAACCTACTACATGGAGACTAAACAACATGCTACTAAAAAACCAATGGGTCAATGAGGAAATCAAGAAGGAAATTAAAAACTACCTTGAAACAATGATAATGAAGACACAACCTCTCAAAATCTATGGGATGCTGCGAAAGCAGTGCTCAGAGGGAAATTTATAGCAATACAGGCCTTTCTCAAAAAAGAAGATCCCAAATTGACAACTTAACCCTCCACCTAAATGAATTAGAAAAAGAAGAACAAAAAAGTCCTAAAGTCAGCAGAAGGAAGGAAATTATAAAGATCAAAGAAGAAAATAAACCCAGGAGTTCCCATCATGGCACAGTGGTTAACAAACCCGACTAGGAACCATGAGGTTTCGGGTTCAATCCCTGCCCTTGCTCAGTGGGTTAAAAATCCAGCGTTGCCGTGAGCTGTGGTGTAGGTCACAGACACTGCTCGGATCCCGCGTTGCTGTGGCTCTGGCGTAGGCCGGTGGCTACAGCTCCTATTGGACCCTTAGCCTGGGAACCTCCATATGCCGTGGGAGTGGCCCAAGAAATGGCAAAATGACCAAAAAAAAAAAAAAAAAGACAAAAAAAAAAGAAAAGAAACCCAAGGAGGAACACTTCGAGACACATATTAATCAAAACTGACCAAAATTAAAGATAAAGAGAAAATACTGAAAGCAGCTAGGGAAAAGAAGCAAATAACATACAAGGGAACCCCAATAAGGTTATGGGCAGATTTTTCAGCAGAAACTCTGCAAGCCAGAAAGGAACGGCACAATATACCTCAAGTGATGAAAGGAAATAACACCGACCAAGATTACTCTAACACAGCAAGGCTCTCATTCAGATTTCAAGGAGAAATAAAAAGCTTACAGACAAACAAAAGCTAAGAGAATTCAGCACCACTAAATCAACTTTACAACAAATACTAAAGGTACTTCTCTAGGTGGAAAAGAAAAGGCCACAGCCAGAAAGAAAAATATTACAAATGACAAGGCTCACCAGTAAAGGCACACATACAGTAAAGATAGGAAATCATCCACACAAATATGCTACCAAAATCAGAAACCATGAGAAGAGGAGGGTACAAATGCAGGACGCTGGCGATGCACTTGCAATTAACAGACCAACAACTTAAACAATCTTGTATATATATATAGACTCCTATATCAAAACTTCATGGTAACTGCAGGAGTTCCCACTGTGGCTCAGTGGTAACAAACTCAACTGGGATACATGGAGATGTGGGTTCAATCTCCAGCTTCACTCAGTGGGTTAAGGATCCAGCGCTGTTGTGAGCTGTGATGCAGGTCACAAATGAGGCTTGGATATGGCATTGCTGTGGCTCTGATGTAGAAGAGCAGCTCAGGCTCCAGTTCAGCCGCTAGCCTGAGAACGTCCATGTGTCATGGATGTGGCCCTCAAAAGAGAAAAAGCAAAACAAAACAAAACCAAAAAAAACAAAAAACAAAAAACAAACCACTTCATGGTAACTGTAAACCAAAAATCTATGATAGAGACACACACAAATAAGAAAAAGCAATCCAAATACAACACTAGAAATAGTCATCAAACCACAAGGGAAGAGAAGAAGAGAAGAAGGGAAGAAAAAAGACCAACAAAAATCCAAAATAGTTAATAAAATGGCAATGAGAACATACATATCAATAATTACCTTAAATGTAAATGGACTAAATGCCCCAACCAAAAGACACAGACTGGCTGAAATGCATACAAAAATAAGACACATATATATGCTGTCTTCAAGAGACCCACTTCAGTTCTAGGGACACATACAATCGGAAAGTGAGAGGATGGAAGGAAATACTCCATGAAAGTGGAAATCAAAAGAAAGGTGGAGTAGCAATACTCATATCAGACAAAAAGACCTTAAAATAAAGAATATTATAAGAGACAAAGAAGGATATCACATAATGATCAAGGATCAATCCAAGAAGAAGCTATAACAACTGCAAACATATATGCACCCAACATAGGATTGCCACAATATAAGGCCACAATATAAGGCAATTGCTAACAACATTAAAAGGAGAAATTGACAATAACACAATAATAGTGGGGGACTTTAACACCCCACTTACAGCAATGGACAGATCATCCAGACAGAAAATCAATAAGGAAACACGTTCCTTAAATGATGCATTAGACCAGATGGACTTAATAGATATTTACAGAACATTACATCCCAAAGAAGCAGAATACACATTCCTCTCAAGTGCACACACAACATTCTCTAAGATCACATTTTGGGCTACAAATCAAGACTTGGTAAATTTAAGAAATTGAAATCATATCAGGAGTTCCTATTGTGGCTCAGCGGAAATGAACCTGACTCGTATCCATGACGATGTGGGTTCAATTCCTGGTCCCGTTGAGTGGGTTAAGAATCCACTTTTGCCACAAGTTGTGGTGCAGGTCATAAACAAACCTTGGATCTAACATTGCTATCGCTGTGGCAAAGGCTGGCAGCTGCAGCTGATTTGACTCCTAGCCTGGGAACTATCATATGCTGCAACTGCAGCCCCCCTCCTCCCAAAAAAAGAAAAAAAAGCATCTTTTCTGATTACAACCCTATGTGACTGGAAATCAACAAGAAAAAAACTGCAAAAAACACAAACAAGTGAAGGCTAAACAACCAATGAATCAATGAGTAAATCAAACAGAAAACCAAAAAATAGATAAAAACAAATGACAATAAAAACACAACAATCCAAAACCTATGGGATACAGCAAAAATAGTTCTAAGAGAGAAGTTTATAGCAATATAAGCCTACCTCAGGAAACAAGACAAAGCTCAAATAAACAATCTAGCTTTACATCTCAAGTAGCTAGAGAAAGAAAAACAGACAAAACCAAAGTTAGCAGAAGGAAAGAAATCATAAAGATCACAGCAGAAGTAAATGAAATAGAAATGAAGAAAAGCATAGAAAAGATGAATGAAACTAAAAGTTGGTTCTTTGGAAGATCAACAAAATTGATAAATACTTAGCCAGACTCATCAAGAAAAAAAGAGGACTCAAATCAATAATATTAGAAATGAAAAAGGATAAGTTACAATAGACATCACAGAAATACAAAGAATCATGAGACTACTACAAGCAACTGTACGCCAATAAAATGGACAATCTAAAAGAAATGGACAAATTCATAGAAAAGTACAATCTCCCAAGACTAAATCAAGATAAAACAGAAAAGGAGTTCCCGTCGTGGCGCAGTGGTTAACGAATCCGACTAGGAACCATGAGGTTGCGGGTTTGATCCCTGCCCTTGCTCAGTGGGTTAACGATCCAGTGCTGCCGTGAGCTGTGGTGTAGGTCACAGACGAGGCTCGGATCCCGAGTTGCTGTGGCTCTGGCACTGGCAGCTACAGCTCCGATTAGACCCCTAGACTGGGAACCTCCATATGCCATGGGAGTGGCCCAAGAAATGGCAAAAAGACCAAAAAGGAAAAAAAAAAAAAAAGATGAAACAGAAAAGATGAATGGACCAATTGCAAGTACTAAAGTTGAAACTGTGATTTAAAAAATTCCAAGAATCAAAAGTCCAGGACCAGACGGCTTCACAAGCAAAGTCTATGAAACATTTAGAGAAGCGTTAACACCTACCCTTCTGAAACTATTCCAAAACATTGCAGAGGAAGGAAGACTCCCAAACTCATTCCATGAGGCCACCATCACCCTGATATCAAAACCAGACAAAAACTCCACAAAAAAAGAAAACTACAGGCCAATTTCACTGATGAACATAGATGCAAAAATCCTCAACAAAATACTAGCAAACCAAATTCAGCAATACATTAAAAGGATTGTACACCATGATCAAGTGGGATTTATCCCAGAGATGCAAGGATTCTTCGATATCCACAATCAATCAGTGTGATACACCCGATTAAAAAAACTGAAGAATAAAATGATATGATCCTCTCAGTGGATGCAGAAAAAGCTTTTGATAAAGACCAACACACATTTCTGATAAAAACCCTCCAGAAAGGTATCACAGAGGGAAACTACCTCAACATAATATAGGCCATCTATGACAAACCCACAGCTAACAACATTCTCAATGGTGAAAATCTGAAAGCATTTCCACTGAGATCAGAAACAAGACAAGGATGTCTGCTCTCACCACTATTATTCAACATAGTCTTGTAAGTCCTAGCAACAACGATCAGAGAAGTAAAAGAAATAAAAGGAGTCCAAACTGGAAAGGAAGAAGTAAAACTATCACTGTTTGCAGATGATGATACTATACCTGGATAATCATAAAGATGCTACCAGAAAATTGTTAGAGTCCATCAATGCATTTTTTTTTTTGTCTTTTCTAGGGTCACACCCATGGCATATGGAGATTCCCAGGCTAGGGGTATAATCAGAGCTGTAGCTGGCCAGCCTACACCAGAACTACAGCAACATGGGATCCGAGCCGCAACTTTGACTTACACCACAGCACACGGCAATGCCGGATCCTTAACCCACTAAGCAAGGCCAGGGATCGAACCTGCAACCTCATGGTTCCTAGTTGGATTCGTTAACCACTGAGCCACAACGGGAACTCCCATCAATGAATTTTGTAAAGTTGTAGGATACAAAATTAACACACAGAAATAGAATGCATTTCTATATACTAAAAATGAAAGATCAGAAAGAAAAGCTAGGGAAACAATCCCATTTACCATCACATTAAAAAGAATGAAAATACCTAGGCATAAGCCTACCTAAAGAGACCAAAGACCTGTACTATGAAAACTATAAGATGCTGATGAAAGAAATCAAAGATGATACAAAAAGATGGAAATATATGCCATGCTCTTGGATTAGAAGAATCAACACTACCAAAGGCAATCTATAGACTCAATGAAATCCCTATCTAACTATCAATGGCATTTTTCAGAGAACTAGAACAAAATATTTTAAAGTCTGTTTGGAAGTAAAACAGCCAAAGCCATTCTGAGAAAGAAGAATGGAAATGAGGAATCAGGCTCCCTGACTCAGACTATACTAAAAGCTACAGTCATCAAAACAGTATGGTACTCACACAAAAACAGAAATATAGATCAATGGAACAGAATAGAAAGCCCAGAATTAAACCCATGCACCTACAGTCAACTAATCTATGACAAAGGAGACAAAAATATACAATGGAGGAAACACAGTCCTTTCAATAAGTGGTGCTAGGGAAACTGGACAGCTACATGTAAAAACAAATATCTTAAGAATGAAATTAGAACACTCCCTAACACCATACACAAAAATAAACTCAAAACGGATTAAAGATTTGCATATAAGAGAGGATGCTATACAACTCTTAGAGGAAAACAGAGGCTGAACACTCTCCGACATAAACCACAGCAATATCTTCTCAGAGCCAGCCCTTAGAGTAATGACAATAAAAACAAAAATAAACAAATGGGACCTAGTTAAACCTAAAACATTTTGCACAGCAAAGAAAACCTTAAACAAAATGCAAAGCCAACTCACAGAATGGGAGAAAACATTTGCAAATGAAGCAACTGACAAGGGATTAACCTCCAAAATACATAATCAACTCCTGAAGCTCAATACCAAAAAAAAAAAAAAAAAAAAAAAACAGAAACAAAAACAAAGAAGCTCATCAAAAATTGGGGAGTTCCCGTCATGACACAGCAGAAATGAATTCGACTAGGAACCATCAGGTTGCAGGTTCGATCCCTGGCCTTGCTCAGTGGGTTGAGGATCTGGCATTGCCGTGAGCTGCCGTGAGCAGACACGGCTTGGATCTGGAGTTGCTGTGGCTGTGGCGTAGGCCAGCAGCTGTAGCTCCAATTTGACCCATAGCCTGGAAACCTCCACAGGCCGTGGGTGTGGCCCTAAAAGACAAAAAGACCAAAAAGGGGGGGGGGACAGAAGATCTAAATAGATAAACAGCCAAAGCCAAATAAGTCTCCAAATAAGACTTACAGATGGCAAAAAAACCCCACAAAAATACCATATGAAAAGATGTTCAACATCACTAATTATTAGAGAAATGCAAATCAAACTACTATGAGGTACTACCTTATACCAGCCCAGAATGGCCATCATCAAAAAGTGTACAAACAATAAATGCTGGAGAGGGTGTGGAGAAAAGGGAACCCTCTTACACTGTTTGTGGGAATGTAAATTGGTGCAACCACTTTGGAAAAACCGTATGGAAATTCCTTAAAAAACTAAAAATAGAATTACCATTGATCCAGCAATCCTACTCCCAGGCATCTATCCAGAGAAAACCACAACTCAAAAGATACATGTACTGCAATGTTCATTGCAGCACTATATACAATAGCCAAAACATGGAAGCAACCTCAATGTCTAATGACAGAGGAGTGGATAAAGAAGCTATGGTACATATACACAATGGAATATTACTCATCAATTAAAAAGGTTTGAATAAAGGCATTTGCAGCAACATGGATGGACCTAGAAATTATCATGCTAAGTGAAGTTGGTCAGTGAGACACACATAATATGCTATCACTTGTATGTGGAATCTAAAAAAAGATACAATGAACTTCTTGGCAGAACAGAAGCTGACTCAAAGATTTGAAAAAGTTATGGTTACCAGAGGAGGCAGTTGGAAGGGGAGGGATGGGCTGGGGACTTGGGATGGAAATGCTGTAAAAGTGGGTTGTGATGATCATTGTACAACTAAAAATGAAATTCGCTGAGTTTAAGAAAAAAAGAAAGGAACAAATTACAAGAAGAAAACTGGAAATCCACAAATACATGCAGATTAAATCTGCTACCAAACAATCAATAGGCCAAAGAAGAAATAAAAAGACAATTCAAAAAACTCTCTTTTTTTTTGGCTGTACCCACAGCATATGGAAGTTCCTGGGCCAGGGATTGAAACCAAGTCGCAGGAGCAACCTGAGCCACCACAGAAATAATGCTGGATCCTTAATGCCCTGCATCACAGCAGGAACTCATCAAAATAAAAATAAACGTCTCAAATAAAATGGAAATATAAAGTACAAAAATTTATGGGCCACACCAAAAGTAGTTCTAAGAGGAAAGTTCATAGCGATAAATATCTACGTTAAGAAACAAGGAGTTCCAGGAGTTCCCATCATGGTGCAGCGGAAATGAATCCGACTAGGAGCCATAAGGTTGCAGGTTCGATCCCTGGCCTCGCTCAGTGGGTTACGGATCTGGTGTTGCTGTGGCTATGGTGTAGGCCAGCAGCTGTAGCTCCAATTCGACCCCTAGCCTGGGAACCTCCATATCTATATGCCGCAGGTGCAGCCCTGAAAAGACAAAAGACAAGGAAGGAAGGAAGGAAGGAGGAGTTTCACTGTGGCACAACGGGATCAACCACACCTTGGGAGCACTGGGACATAGTATTGACCACCCCCCCACAAAGTAGGTTAAGGATCCAGTGTTGCCAAAGCTGCAGCTAAGATTGCTAGGTCACAATTTCAGCTTGGATCTGCTCCCAGGATCTGTCCTGGGTACTCCATATGCCTCGGGTGGTCAAAAAGTAGAAAAGAAAAGAAAAGAAGAGAAGAGAAGAGAAAAGAAAAGAAAAGAATAGTCCTTAAGCTCAGTCCTGCCTGGAGTTCTCATTGTGGTGCAGTGGAAATAAATCCGACTCGCATCCATGGGGATGCAGATTTGATCACTGGCCTCACTCTGTGGGTTAGAGATCCGGCATTGCCATGAGCTATGGTGCAGACTGCAGCTGGGAAGCTGAGCTCCAGTTTGACCCCTAGCCTGGGAACTTGCAGGTACAGCCTAAAAAGCAAAAAAGAAAGAAAAGAAAGAAATGAAATGAGACTGCAGTTCCTGTTGTGGCTCAGCAGTGACAAACCCAACTAGTATCCATGAAGATGCAGGTTCAAGCCCTGGCCTTGCTAAGTGGGTTAAATATTGGGCTTTGCTCTGAGCTGTGGTATAGATCACAGTATGGATCCTGCATTGCTGTGGCTGTGGTGTAGGCTGCTGCTCCAGTTTGACCCCTACCTTTGAACTTCCATATGCCACACACATGATTATTTCAATATATGCAGAAAACGAATTTGACAAAATTCAACATCCATACTCTTTTTTTTTCTTTTTTTTTGGCCACATCCACAGTATGTGTAAATTCCTGGGTCAGGGATCAAACCCATGCTTCAGTTGCAACCTGCCCTAAGCTGCTGCAATGCTGGATCTTTAACCTGGGGCACCACAGGGGAACTTCCTCAACATCTTTTTTTTTTTTGTCTTTTGTCTTTTTAGGGCCACACCCGCAGCACATGGAGGTTCTCAGGCTAAGGGTCCAATCGGAGCTGTAGCAGCCGGCCTATACCACAGCCAAAGCAATGCAGAATCAGAGCTTCGTCTGCGATCTATACCACTGCTCACGGCAATGCCAGATCCTTAACCCACTGAGCAAGGCCAGAGATCAAACCTGCATCCTCATGGATACTAGTCAGGTTCGTTAACCACTGAGCCATCATGGGAACTCCAACATCCATTCTTGATAAAAACTCTCAACAGGAGTTCCCATCGTGGCCCAGTGGTAACAAATCTGACTAGGAACCAAGAGGTTGTGGGTTCGATCCCTGGCCTCACTCAGTGGATTAAGGATCTGGAGTTGCCGTGAGCTGTGGTGTAGGTCACAGACACAGCTCGGATCCTGTGTTGCTGTGGCTCTGGCGAAGGCCAGCAGCTACAGCTCTGATTAAACCCCTAGCCTGGGAACCTCCATATGTCACGGGTGTGGCCCTGGAAAAGACTAAAAGGAAAAAAAACAACAGCACACCAACCTCCCTCCCCCAAAAAAACCCTCTCAACAAAGTGAGCATAGCGAGAACACACCTCCAACAATAAAGGTCATATATGACAGGCCCACAGCTAACATCACACTCAATGGTGAAAAACTGAAAGCTTTTCCTCTAAGATCAGGAGTAAGACAAAGATGCTCATTCTTGCCACTTTTATTTAGTACAGTACTGGGAGTCCTAACCAGAGCCATTAGGCAAGAAAAAGTAATAAAGGGCACCGAAATCAGAAAGGAAAAAGTAAAACTGTCTCTATTTTCAGATGATATTATATATAGGAAATCCTAAAGTTTGAAGACCTCACAAAAAACTGTTAGAACCAACAAATTTAGTAAAGTTCAGGATAAAAATCAATATACAAAAATCAGCTATGTTTTTATACACTAATAACAAAGTATTAGGAAGAGAAATTAAGAAAACAGTCTTATTTGCAATTGCATTAAAATAACAAAATACCTAAAAATATATCTAATCAAGGAAGTGAAAGAACTATACACTGAAAACTCTAAGACACTAATGAAAGAAATGGAAGGAGTTTCCAATGTGGTGCAGGGGATTAAGGATCTGGTACTGTCTCTGTGGTGATGCAGGTTCAATCCCCAACTCAGCACAGTGGGTTAAGGATTGGTGTTGCCACAGCTGTGGCACAAGTCACAGCTGTGGCTTGGATTCACTCTCTGACCAGGGAAATTCCATATGCCACAGGTGCCACCACAGAAAAAAATTAAAAAAAAAAAAAGGAAACTGAAGTCACAAACAATGAAGAAGTCATAGAAAGATACTCTGTGCTAATGGACTAGAAGAATTAATATCATTAAAAGGTTCATACCACCCGAAGCCATCTACAGATTCAATGCAATCCCTATCAAAATTCCAATGGCATTTTTCACAGACATAAAACAGCTGATTCTAAAATCTAACCCCAAATAGTCAAAACAATCCTGAGAAAGAAGAACAAAGCTTCAGGCATCACAGTTCTTGATTTCAAACTATATTACAAAGCTACAGTATCAAAAGAGTATGGTATTGTCATTGGAAACACATAGATCAATGGAACAGAACAGAGTTAAGAGATCCCAGAAATAAACCCATAAATGTATGATAAATTAATTTACAACAAATGACAAATAATATATAATGGCAAAAAGACAGTCTCCTCAATAAATGGTGTTGAAAAAAGTGACAACCACATGCAAAACAATGAAACTGGACCCCCATCTTACACCATACACAAATATCAACTCAAAACGGATTAAACATTCGAATATAAGACCTGAAAGCATTAAACTCCTAGAAGAAAACATAGGGAGTAAGCTCCCTGACATCAGTTTTATCAGTATTTTTTTTTGGATTTGATAACAAAAGCAAAAATTAAAAAGTGGCACTATATCAAACTAAAAAGCTTCTGTGTAGCAAAGGAAATCATCAACAAAATGAAAAGGCAACCTACCAAATGGGACAAAATATTTGTAAATCATATATCTGACAAGAGGTTAATATCCAAAATATATAAAGAACTCATATAACTCAAAGCAAAAAATTCTAAAAGAAAAAAACCTCCCAAATCCAAACCAAAACAATACAAAACCCCAACCTTCCCCCCATAAAAAAACAATTTAATTAAAAAATGGGCAGACGAGCTGAAGAGACATTTTCCAGTGTAGACATATGTAAAGCCAACAGGTGCATGAAAAGATGCTCAGTTGTCACTGATCATTAGGGAAATGCAACTAAAAACCATAACAAGATATCACCTCACATGTTAGAATGTCATCATCAAAAGACAGGAAGCACTGGCAAGGATTTGGAAAAAAGAGTACCCTTGCATCCTGTTGGTAAGAATGTAAATTAATGCAGCCACTATGGAAAATGGTATGGCGGTTTCTCAAAAAATTAAAATTATAACTACCATGTGATCCAGCAATTCCCCTGGGTATTGATGTGAAGGAAACAAAAATCCTATCTTACATATCAAAAGCTCTATACACATGCATGTTCATAGCAGTGTTACTGACAATAGCCAAGACATGGAAACAAACTGTGTGTCCACTGACAGATGAGTAGATAAAGAAATTTTGGTGCATACATACACACACAAAATATTATTCAGCGATAAAAGAGAAGGAAATCCTGCCACTTGTGACACCATGTATGGGTATTGAAAGCATGATGCTTAGTGAAATAAGTCAGGTAGTAAGACAAATACTATATGATCTCCTTTATATGTAGAATCTAAACAAAACAAAAAATAATTCATAATACAGAGAACAAATTGCTGGCTTCCAGAGTAGGGGGGTGGGGGGCAAAATGAGTGAAGGTGGTCAAAATGTACAAACTTCCACGTATAAAAGAAATAAGGTCTAGGGATATAATGTGATATATGGTGACTGTACTCAACAGCACTTTGCATCTGCAAGTTGCTAAGAGAATAAATCCTAAAAGTTCTCATCATAAGAAAAAATTCGTAACTATGTGTGGTGATGGATGTTAATTAACTTATTGTGGTGATCATTTCCAATATATACACATTATGTTACAGACCTAAAACTAATACAATGTTATATGCCAATTACATCTCTATTTTAAAAAAGAATCCATAAAATAAAAATCACTAGAGGACACACCAATGGTTCTATTAAACTAGAAGTTAATATTGTTACCTGGCTACCTTGGGCTGCTCATTCCAACAACAAAAAAAAGAGTCACTCGCCAGAGTGACTGAATTTGACTTTCAAAGAGGAAGTGGGGTCCCATGGCACAAAGAGGGTAAGGAGTAGTAAGTCCTTTTTTCTTTTCTTTTTTGTTTCTGTTTATTGCCACATTCAGGGCATACGGAAAGCCCCATCTGGCCAGGGACTGAATCCCAGCCCTTGCTGTGACCTAGGCCGCAGCTGCAGTAGTGCCCAGAATATTTAACCCACTGCCCAAGGCTGGAAATCCAGCCCACGCCTCTGTAGAAACCCAGGCCACTGCAGTTGGACTCTTAAACCACGTCACCACAGTGGGAACTCCAGTGGTATGTCTTGAATGCAGATCTGGTGGGATACCTCTTAGAACTCCTGTGGTCTGGATGAATTTTACAATTGTTTCACTCTGATAAATTTAAAATTTACTGGGAGTTCTCACTGTGGCTCAGTGGAAATGACCCCAACTAGTATCCATTAGTATTCGGGTTCAACCCTTCGCCTCGCTCAATGGGTTAAGGATCCCTAGTTGCAGCTAGCTGTGGTGTACGTCGCAGACGGCTCAGATCGCACATTGCTGTGGCATAGATCAACAGCTGAAGCTCTGATTCCACCTCTAGCCTGGGAACTTCATTATGCAGCACCTGCGGCCCTAAAAGAGAGAAAAAAAATTTACAAGATTCTTTTGCCCAGGAGGAACTCACTGTAAATATAGGGTCAGAAATCTGAAAGAAAACAAAGCTATGTGTTTCTTAAGATTAGTGGTGTTTACTGTTGTTTACGTCTTCGCATATTCTTTTGTATGTGTAAGGGTAAAAACGAGATGGATAGTCTGAAGTTGTAAGAATGCACCAATCAGTAAAACAGTTAACTGAAATTTGTCTCAAAAATAAGCAAGAAAAAAAATTGAAATTTATGGAACGAAGCAAGGAAGGGGAGAGACTAGCTATGTGACTTCAGCATATTAACTAACATCTCTGAACCTGTTTACTAACACATGCTACTTAGGTAAGATGGGAGGTCAGAGAAAAGTCAGTTTTCTTCTAACCCAGGGTTTCTCAAGTTCGGCAATACTGAAATTTCAGGCCAGGTGATTTTTGTTGTTGTTGGGAGCTGCCGTGTGTTCTGTGCAACATTTTGCAGCGTGCCTGATCTATACCCACTTTTATCCTCTCATCTGGAGAGATGCCGCTAAAACCTGTTCCCTCCCCATCCCCGCTCCCCTAAGATCTGAGTTTGAAAATGTGCCACACATTGTCAACTGTCTCCTGGGAAATAAATCGCGCAGCTGAGAACTAATGTCTTAACCCCACGTTCATCCAAAAAGGAGTTGAGCGAGAAATAAAACGCAGTCTGGGAGTAAGATGTAGGTGCCCCGCCTCACAGAGACCGGATTTGTGACTCAAAAAAAACGGGATAAGAAGCTTCGAGCCTCCAGCACAAGTCCTAATTAATGAGTGGAGTGATTCTGAAGGGAAGGGGCAAATGCAGAGGGCAAGGGGCCGAGCCTCTGGCCTCTAAGAATCAAAGCAGCCCACACTAGTCACCACTTACAGTGCTTAGCTGACTCCGAGGCAAAATTATTTCCATAAAAGCCAAGACGCTGAGGCCGTGGGAAAAGCCTTAGGGAGCGCGGAGTAGGAACGAGTGAGCTCTGGATTCGTGCCCGGCGCGCGCGCCGGGCGGAGCCCCGGGAACGTCTTCGCTGCCGCCCCATGTGCTGACGCCGCCACAGGCCCCGCCCCCGCCCTCGGGTTTCGCCCCTGGCCCCGCCCGCCGTCGCCTCCGCTGGCCTGCGCGCTGCCCTGCGTCAGCGGGCAGGGGCGGGCTGGAGGCGGTGGTGCTGCCACGTCCCGGCTGCTGCTCGCGCCGTGGCGGCTGAGCAAGCGACTGTAGCGCGCGCGGGAGGTAGAGGAGGTGGGGCTGGCGCTGAAGCCGGATCCGGATCCAGTGCTGTATACCCGGGTGGGTGAGAGTTCGACAAGGCCTGGAGAGGAGCGCCAACTGCGGCCCTCTACGGGTGAGGGGGCTGGGGGTCGGGGAGAGGGAGCGGGGCCGGGCTGGATGCCCTGGGTGCCGTCGTGGGCCTGCCTTCAGATTTATCAAACAGGTGGGACTGCTTCCCCAAGCGAGGCGAGCTAGGCCTGGGCTAGGGCTCGGGGAGGTTCCGTTCGAGGAGCTGGGCATTGATCTTCGCCAGCTGGGTGTACATGGGGGCGTAGAGGGTAGTTTAGAGCAAGTTCAGCGGACACACGCCTGGAACAGGTTAGGGATGATGGCCAGTGGTCCGGCCATGCAGGGGGTGGCCCTTGGTAGGGCAAGAACGGAGACTTGGGTCTAAACTCTTTAGCATGGAGGATTGTGACAGCTATTCACAGTCTCTGTCGCCTTCGGTTTTGAGTGGGCACGAACGCCTGGGGCCCCCTTTTCCTTTTCGAGGAGCACCCCACAGCGGTCAGGAGCCACTTGAGGACATGATTCGGATCCGAAGAACACCTCCTGGGCTGACTAAGTTGGGGTTTTCAATGTGCGAAAGACCGACATCCTTTGTCTCTTCCCGCGACTTCTACCCCTAGGAACACTGAGTACGGTGATTTCTGTTATGGGATGTAATGTTAATGTAAATTGAACTCTTAAAATTTCACACAAAATTGAAAGGCAATTCTAGTCTTATTAGGATATACACTCGTGAGTGAATCTTAGAAGGGAATCTCAAGAAATCATTTTGATCAGTTTCATTAGGCAGGATTCATTGACATTTTTTAGAATAGAGGAGACAGCTACCTGTCTGGCACGATGATGTAAAGATTGGCTTCTACTGAGTATGGTGTTTGCAGAGCTCAAGGTGGGGGAACCACAGCAGAAGATTTAGTCCCAATTCACTCATTGGCTGTTACCTTGGAGTTAAGTCCTGAAAGCTCCACGTGCTCCAGCTTGCTCCAGGGTAGACTGAGAATAATGCCTCTATTACAGAGGTCAGATAAACTATCAGAAAATACTTTTGAAAATTCTCACCTTAAGTGTAATAAATATAGCTATGTAATAAATATAGCCAGACCTATCAAAATGATCAGCGAATAGGGTGTTCTTTAGATTCAGAATTTAATCAAATTATTGAAATTGTTATAAAATGTATGTCGAGGAACCGCAGTCTCACGCAGCAAGAGGGCCCCTTGCCTGCTTTAACCCTATACTGAAGGAGTACAGCGATGCCCTCAAGAGCTCTTGAGATATCTAAAGGCAGTTTAGATTTGACCTCAGATTGTTTTTTAAATTTTTGTGTCAACTTTTGAAATCTTCATTCCCAGTATCTATAACTTGTTGCTCTCATTTGGTTGTTTCTAGCAACAGCTCCTCCCTATGTGTATATTCTAGTGTCCTGTAGAGACTGAGAAACCAATGTTGCAATTGCTTCCAAAGAATGTTCAACTGACTGAAAACCTGAGCTGATCTTAGTAAAAATGAATTTGATGTATGGTTTTTGTGATATTACTTGTGGCAGTTTGGGAATCTTCTAGATTTTCTGAAATGTGACCTCCAGATAAGTGTTACACCATTCATTATTCATTCACTAGGCATTTATTGAGCTAAGGTTAGGCATATACGGGCCTTTAAATGCATGCTAACTTAGTGGTTAAACAGGAAAGGTTCTTGAGAAATACTTATAGGTTAGGGTTTACTTTTGAAAATTATCAAAAATCTTCGAAATAAGACCCCAATGATAATACTGAGATTCAGCTTCAAACAATTATACAGTTCTATTTATTGAAATTTCCCAGTTTTGTGGTACCTAGGGGCACTCTAAGATGCTGAAAATTATTTCTTTTGTAAACCAAGTAAATCTACCTCTTTTGCTCTTTTTTAAAATCTTTTGAAATTTATTATCAAATCATGTTTTTTGTTTTTGTTTTTGTCTTTTTGCCATTTCTTGAACCGCTCCTGTGGCATATGGAGGTTCCCGGGCTAGGGGTCTAATCGGAGCTGTAGCCGCCAGCCTACGCCAGAGCCACAGCAACGCAGGATCCAGCCGCGTCTGCGACCTACACCACAGCTTACGGCAACGCCGGAACCTTGACCCACTGAGCAAGGGCAGGGATGGAACCCACAACCTCATGGTTCCTAGTCGGATTCGTTAACCGCTGCGCCACAACGGGAACTCCTCAAATCATGTTTTAACTTGTCCGGCATATTAATTGGGCACTAGCAGAATTTTAGTATATGGGGACAGAGTAAGATAAAAGAAGGTAACCTGAAGTATGGCTGTGTTTTGTAAAATAACTCATATAAGCATTTTGATACTAATTTCTGATTGACATAAGAATATCGACTCTTATGTCTATCCAGAATGCTTTAAGTATTTTTGACAAGCCTGAAATTCTTATTTTCCAAATATAGGTTAAGTGCTGCTTTGACTGAATTTAACTCTTATACAGTAGAGAATTCACCTTCACTACTGCATCTTCAATACTAAAGAGTTTCAGAGCCTGGAGTCATGCAAAAATGGCTGCAAAATTTGTGGCATCCCATGAAAAATGAAAATACAGGACTCTGTTTAAAAATTATTAAGAATTTCAAGACAGTGACAGCAGAGAATTAACCAAGTCTGGGGCCATGTGCAGCTGCACAGTCCAGGGCCCTTGAAGCTGGCCCTGCTGCCTGCTTGTGAGCCCTCCCTATTCCTTATTGGCTCTGTTGTCTTGAGTAAGTTACTGTGCCTGCTTTCTAGGCTATAAAATAGGGGTAATAATGATAGATCTTTCATTGTATTTTCATTCTAATAAATATTAGCCAGAGTCATTTATGTTTACAATCATTCATGAAATAGGACCATCTGGTTAAAGAAAAGCACAGGAAAATATTAGTATTCACTGCTGAAAATTCATTATTAAAGGCTTCATAATCCTAATTCTCCTATGTACCTCTCCCCTCTCAAATATTATTAGGCACATTTCATTGTAAACTCAGGTGACTTTATAAGAAAAAGACTTTTAACTTTCTGGTTAACTTTTAATTATCTTAATGTACATCTCAATTACTTTTTGAGCTTTCTTTAAACTTTATAGTTGTAATTGTATGTTAAATAGCATGAACATGAAAATGTTTAAATGGTGTATTGCCTTGAGAAGCATAAATTTTTAATACTTTCTGACTTCTGCAGTTAATGTGCATATTTTACCTTATTGATAAGTAAATTTAAGCTGTTTATCTGCATATATCTGAAAAAAAAAATGCTGTTACCTATCTTTCCCAAAATCCTCAGGGACTCAATTTATCAGGGACAAACGCTAAAGTGCAGGCACTAAAATTAATCTATACAAATGGACTATAAGTTTATTAAATTTAATCTGAATGGATTGTTTTAATCATCACAATTTATTTCCTTTCCTCTATGTTCTTAGAAACAGGCATAGTGTTTATAACATAACATGATCTGAGTCCTTTTTTTTTGTCTTTTTTTTTTTGTCTTTTTGCTATTTCTTTGGGCCGCTCCCGCGGCATATGGAGATTCCCAGGCTAGGGGTCCAATCGGAGCTGCAGCTGCCAGCCTACGCCAGAGCCACAGCAACGCGGGATCCGAGCCGCGTCTGCAACCTACACCACAGCTCACGGCAACGCCGGATCATTAACCCATTGAGCAAGGGCAGGGACCGAACCCGCAACCTCATGGTTCCTAGTCGGATTCGTTAACCACTGCGCCATGACGGGAACTCCAATGAGTCCTTTTTTGAGGGAAAGAAAACAAACCTCTGGACATTCTACGTAATAAACCATTATTTTTTAAGTTCCGTTTTTCCTTTCTAGAATGCTAACTTTCAGTTTAACATAAACATAATAACCTTTTTGTAGCCCCTGTACCCAGTACAGTGCCTGACTCATGAAAGTTAACAAAAATTTATAAAAATGAATCTTAAATGAGTTGCTAACTACAGTATATCTTGTCAAGCACCTGCAGTGTGTCAGACACTGTTAGGTGCTTGTATTCAGTAATTCATTTCTTCCTTCCAGTAATTTCACCTACATTTGATAAATGAGGAAACAGATTCTCACTTTAACTTCCTTAGCCAGGATCACAAGTTTGACATTTGATCACCATGCTGTTTCCATGCCTACATTTCAATCCTGGCTCACTAAATTTTGTGTCCCTTGGGCAGGTTTCTTTACGCATGCATTTCCTCATCTGTTAAAATAGAGATAATAATCATCCCTACCCTGGAGGATTGTTACAGTAATGAATTAGTAATGTGTAAAGTTCTTTGAACAATGCCTGGGTAGTAAGTCCTGAACAAATGTTAACTTCTATGTCATACCCCACACTACCTTCCCGAATCCCATGCTATACTGCAGCATTACCTATATAGTTATATTGGGTTATATAGGCAGTTTAATCTTTAAAGGAAAGTAAAGGATAGTTCCCCTTAAGCATGTTGTGACTTATAAAATAGGGTACATTTGGGAGTTGGTTATTGAGGAAATTGTTCTGTTTAAGGAAAAGTAAAGGATAGTTCCCCTTAAGCATGTTGTGACATAAAATAGGGTACATTTGGGAGTTGGGTTATTGAGGAAATTGCTCTGTTATTAAGTGGCCTTTAATTTTTCATATATTTCTTTATTTTATGGTAGTGTGTTATGGATATATATCTTCTAAATTCTGTTTCAAAGAAAAATTAGAGGAAGGTATCAAATAGAATGCAGTTGACCCTTAACAATCTAGGTTTGAACTGTGAGGATCACTGCAGTACTACACAACCCAAGGTTGGTTGAATCCACATATTTAACAGAACTGTGGATAAACAGGGGTCTGACTGTAGTTACACCGGATTTTTTACTTCACATTTTTGACTGTGTGGAGGGTGGGCACCCTCAATGCCTGTGCTGTTCAAGGGTCAACTGGGATTTCTTTAACTGGCTATGTGCTTAGAAATGAAAGTTTGGAGTTGCCTGTAAAGTCTCCTCATAATGTTGGGAAGACTGTTTCTTCTAGCAACTCTGTCCTGCAGAAGTGTGCCCACACCGCCCCCCCCAACCCTGACCTGTTTTTATGCTTTTATGTTTTTCTATCATTGTATCTTTTATTTAGTCTGTTTTATTAGACCACACCTAGTAAGAACTTGACCATTTTTGACAAAAGAGAAAAATACCGTAACTGATCATTTTCCAATAGCATGGAAAACACTGGCAATTCTTGTTTAGATGCAGCTAAGAAACTTACCGATTTTTTATGGAGTTCCCGTCGTGGCGCAGTGGTTAACGAATCCGACTAGGAACCATGAGGTTGCGGGTTCGGTCCCTGCCCTTGCTCAGTGGGTTAACGATCCGGCGTTGCCGTGAGCTGTGGTGTAGTTTGCAGACTCGGATCCCGCGTTGCTGTGGCTCTGGCGTAGGCCGGTGACTACAGCTCCGATTCAACCCCTAGCCTGGGAACCTCCATATGCCGCGGGAGCGGCCCAAGAAATAGCAACAACAACAACAAAAAAGACAAAAAGACAAAAAAAAGAAAAAGAAACTTACCGTTTTTAGAAAAACTGCTGTAAAAACAAAATCCAGTAGATACTCTTAAATGTGATTCTGTCATAGCTGAGACCATATATTCTAGTGAATGCAGAGAATCTTCTGTTCATGGTTCATATTAAAGAAAAGTTACATGCCTGATAAGTCTACCTTAGTATCACATTATTCCTTAGCCTAACAATAAAGTCCAATAATGTAAGAAAAAAAAAAAAAACTAAGAGCGCATGAAAAGTCAGCTATTTACAGCACTACAGTGAACCATAGGAAGAAAATTTTTACAAGTCCTATTAGAAAATGGAGTTTTGGAGTTCCCGTCGTGGCGCAGTGGTTAACGAATCAGACTAGGGAAACCATGAGGTTGCGGGTTCGATCCCTGGCCTTGCTCAGTGGCTTAAGGATCCGGCGTTGCCCTGAGCTGTGGTGTAGGTTGCAGACTCGGCTTGGATCCCACGTTGCTGTGGCTCTGGTGTAGGCCGGTGGCTACAGCTCCGATTAGACCCCTAGCCTGGGAACCTCCATATGCAGCAGAAGCGGCCCTAAAAAAGGCAAAAAAACAAACAAAAAACAAAAAAAAAAGAAAATGGAGTTTTAAAGTTTAAAACTTCTAAATTTAGTCACTCATTTACTGTCTGATAGAATTTGTGAATTTTCTATATATCTGTAACTGTGGCATTTGATTTTTAGATTCAGGATAGGCTAAAATAAAATCTTGCCTACCTGTTAAAGAATTTTTCTAGTTGTATTAATTTTTTTTAACAAATTGACATTCTTGCCAATCATAACAATTTTCCTTCTATTAAAAATGCTTTAACATTCAAATTTTTATTTTAGACCTTACTGCAACGATGAAACCTGATGAAACTCCTCTCTTTGACCCAAGTCTACTCAAAGAAGTGGACTGGAGTCAGAATACAGCTACATTTTCTCCAGCCATTTCCCCAACACATCCTGGAGAAGGTTTGGTTTTGAGGCCTCTTTGTACTGCTGATTTAAATAGAGGTATGGACTTACTTAGTTTACAAATTCTGATTAGACTTACAAATAGCATTCTGTTTTCTCCATAAACATGAGTCTGATAACTTTTAAAAATACTATTTGACTTGTATATTATTTTTTATGCTTAATTTTTGAAGTGGCTGAGAACTCAGTTCCATTGTGTACATTTCATGGTTAAAACCAGATATTACTCTGAAGTATTTCAAATGACTTAAGTACAGTAGTACTCCTTCCTAATTAAGAAACCAAAAAGGAGTTCCTATCATGGCTCAGTGGTTAAGGAATCCTACCAGGAACCATGAGGTTGCAGTTTCAATCCCTGGCCTCGCTCAGTGGGTTGAGGATCTGGCGTTGCCATGTGCTGTGGTGTTGGTCATGGACGCAGCTCGGATCCCGTGTTGCTGTGGCTCTGACGTAGGCTGGCAGCTACAGCTCCGATTAGACGCCTAACCTGGGAACCTCCATGCGCCACAGGTCCAGCCCTAGAAAAGACCAAAAAAAAAAAAAAGCCAAAAAGGGAAAATTATCATGTGTGAGTGACACATAAGGAAGAATTTTCTTTAAGAAGCGAGATGGGGAATGTGGATGGAGATAATTTATCTTGCGTAAGTTGCAAAAAGTGTTGTCTATATGTATTTTTTTAACATCACATTCTCCAAAATGATTTCCTTAAATTTCAGGAGTCAAAAATCAACTTTTTACAGTTTTCTTTTTGGTAAGAAATCTGAAGAAACTATTTTGGTCAAATTAATTACTGAGTATATAGAAGTTAAGATTCTCAAAGTTCTAGGAGTTCTCGTCATGGCTCAGCAGTTAGCGAACCCGACTAGCATCCATGAGGACGTGGGTTCCATCCCTGGCCTTGCTCAGTGGGTTAAGGATCTGGCGTTGCCACAATCTTTGGTGTAGGTTGCAGGTGGGGCTCAGGTCCCACGCTGCTGTGGCTCTGGCGTAGGCCGGCTGCTACAGCTCTGATTAGACCCCTAGCCTGGGAACCTCCATATGCTGTGGGTGCAGCCCTAAAAAGACAAAAAGATAAAAAAAAAAAAAAAACCTCGAAGTTCTAAAATGTGCTGTTGGGAGTTGCCTGGTGGTCTAGTAGTTAGGATTAGGCACCTTCACTGCTGCAACCCAGGTTCAATTCCTGGTCTGGGAACTAAGATCCACTTCAAGCCGCTGCATGCTGTGGCCGAAAAAAAAAATTTAACAATGTTATCTTTTATTTTACAAATAATATATTTGTTCAGAGTGAGAATCTTGTATTTTTAAGTAAAACCAAGGCACATATTTGGGAAAACTTGGCATCCCATGTACTGAATCTAATGCAGATTACATTGAAAACTGTACATGCTGGTTCTGTAAATATTGAGTATTAAAGTAAGGTCAGTACTATTTCAAAAATCTCATGCAGGCAAAAACATTGGAAAACTTCTTGTTTTATGTAGTGATTATAGAAAGGAATAATGGGTTTCATTTAATCTTTAAAATACCAATTTTAAATGGTCAGTGCATAAAATTTTGAAAAAACTGCCATTAATCCCACCAGCTTGACATACTGCTTCTTTTGAAATATATTTCATTTGCTCTTCTCACAACTTGAAATCTCTTTTTCAAAACTAGGTTTTTTTAAGGTACTAGGTCAGCTGACAGAGACTGGAGTTGTTAACCCGGAACAATTTATGAGTAAGTAATACAGCCTATTTTTCCTGAATGAAAAGAAATAAGGGGAAAGATTTTATTTTTGTTTACAGCTCTGTTCATTGTCTGTGTTTTTGTTCAACTAGCTGGAAATTATTCAAATAATAAATAAGCTATTTTTTTATTTAAATGTTTAGTGCAGCTAAACTATTCTGAAATCTAAATGTAGCAACTACCATGTTTTACAAAATATGTGGCTAGTTTTTTTTGTTTGTTTGTTTTTTGGTTTTTTAGGGCTGCACCGTGGCATATGAAGTTCCTGAGCTAGGGGTCAACTTGGAGCTGCAGCTGCCGGCCTACACCACAGCCACAGCAATGCCAGATCCAAGCCACGTCTGTGACCTACACCACAGCTTGTGGTAATGCCTGATCCTTAACCCACTGAATGAGGCCAGGGATTGAAAACTCGCATCCTCATAGATACTGGTCGGGTTCATTATTGCTGAGCCACAACAGGAACTCTTGTACCTGGCTACTGTTACGTTAATTACTGTAGCATAGAACCTGGGTAGCAGCTCTAGAGATTGTTTTTTATTGTAGTATTTTCCTTTCATGTGGTTAGGTTATTTCACTGAAATTTCATCACCTAATCAAAAATGTAGGATACATTTATTTCTTGCTTTACTCATATTGAATTTTAGCGTTGGCAGATATCTTTTAATTCATCCCTCACTTTTTACACATGTGAAAGAATGGAACTCTCTAGAGTTAGGTCCAATGACTTACCCAAGATCACAGATAGTTATTGGTTAGTAAAGAACTATAACCTTCCTGACTCCATCTAGTGCTCTGAACACTGTCTTCCTGTTTTCTCTAATTTGTTTATTTCCTTTGATAGGTAATTTTATTTTGTTCTCTGTATGACGCTCCTAAGATGAAGATCATTATTTTCTGATTCTCATTGTTTTTCCTTCATTGAATTTATGTCTTCCTTCTCCAGACCCATTACTAGAATAAGATTGGGGCAATAAACAATATGTTTAGACTGTTAGGCTGTTTTTATTCCTGATTTCTTCTTTGTAGACGTATCAGATTAGATGAGAAATCATGTAATTTCATCAATGTAAGTACTAAAAATCAATTTGAGGGCAAAGTATTTATTCCATTTTTGTTCCTATTTGTAGTGTGGCTTTGGGAAAATTACTAGAAAATGAGACTTTTTTTTAATTTACTTCAGAGTACTTTCAAATCAAACAAAAATGATGATTCTATTTCTAAAACAGGTCATGTAATCATGAAACCCTTGAGATCATCATTGAAGGAAATCATGATGGGGAAAATTGAAAACTACTGTCAATTTTTGAAACCAAAAGACTAATAATTATAGAATGAGACACATAAACATTCTCTTGTTAAAATTTGCAGAGTTTTTTTCTATATATAAATGTCTTTTGAGAGTCAACATTAGAGAAATTCATTCATTAGTCACAGAAATGGCAACATGTATATTTGTATTGTAAGTGCTGTTCATCTAAAATAGTTGTATTGGTCTTTATTTTACTGTCAGATTTTTTTTAACATATGGACTATGCTCCAGTTGATACTGATTGATTATATTTGAACTACTGGGTCATTTTTAATAATTGATACTTTCTTTAGAAACAAAGTTGAAAATTACTGTGGTAAATAGCTTTAAATATTCAGTAATTAAGTCAGCTAATTGTTATTTTTCTGGTACCTAATAAAGTTTAATGTCTACCACATAACACTGTTTTCCAATTTCTACAGAATCTTTTGAGCACATGAAGAAATCTGGGGACTATTATGTTACTGTTGTAGAAGATGTGACTTTAGGACAGATAGTTGCTACAGCAACTCTGATAATAGAACATAAATTCATCCATTCTTGTGCTAAGGTATGTGTTCACATAAATGTTCATGAGTAAAATGGACATTTGTTTTCTAGCAAAACTGACTTTGTTTCCACTAGACAAATCTATTTTCCCACTGTTTTCTATTGTAAAATGAGCTATATATTTAATGGAATATTTTTGCTTCTTAGAAATCAGTCATTTTCCCATTGTTTTCTGAGAGTTATGAGAAGATCTATTAACAATTATGAATTATTTACTAAAAATTGTTCTGTAGTGTCTGAATTGGTATAGAGAAACCAAGTCAACACTGTGGAATTTGGCAGTAATGTTTGGAATCTCTAATGCTAATTTTTTTTTTCAAAAACAATACTTTGAATATTCTGCATTAACACAAATTCCCATCAGTTTCCCAGTAGTAGAGGGTTCAGAATACTGCATTCTCTTCTAATTATGACACATCTAATGCCTTGTAGTCCCTTCATTCCTAATAACTCATGTGAAATGGTAAAGAAAATCTAGGTAATCCATGAGCATATGATAGAAACACTTGGAATGTCTTCAGTGAGTCATGAAATTTGGTGTGTTTCTGTATTAGAAATTAGTATGTTTGGATGTCTGCAATAAATTGCTATTAAGCAAGGAGTAGGATGATGGATATAGTACTTTCATGACAAGACTACATTTTGATGATGTGGATTCTGAGATCTGCTTTAAAATAATGGAACTGGAGGAGTTCCTGTTGTGGTCAGTGGAAGCGAACCCCATTAGTATCCATGAGGATGTGGGTTTGATCCCTGGCCTTGCTCAGGGGTTAAGGATCTGGCATTGGTGCAAGCTGTGGTGCAGGTCTCAGGCAGAGCTTAGATCCCACATTGCTGTGGCTGTGGTGTAGGCTGGCAGCTGTAGCTCTGATTCAGCCCCTAGCCTGGGAACTACCATATGCCAGAGGTTAATAATAATAATAATAATAATAATAATGGAGTGGAAAGGTTTAGGATATCCAAAAAATATCAGGTCACAAATTAACTCTTGGTATTATTTCTTCTATAATAAGTTAAATTTTTGCATTTTGTAAAGTTCAGGTTTACAAAACATTTATTTTTATCAATGAATTCTTACTGTTATTTGTTGATTTAGCTAAAAACAAAACTACATGCTTAGTCCTTTAAATAATGTAAATATTTTCAGAGAGGAAGAGTAGAAGATGTTGTTGTTAGTGATGAATGCAGAGGAAAGCAGCTTGGCAAATTGTAAGTAGGCAGAAACAAGGTAACCCTGCATAAATGAGATACTCTGTTTCTTGGCAAAATACTTATTAAAAAATGTTTTCCTGTTTGAAGTTCTTTTTAGGCATCATTAATTATGAACTCATTCTCATTCCATAGCTTAGACTGAATTTAATGAAGAAAATTGTAGTATTTTTATATAGTTTTTACCATAAAGTTGGAAATTCAAAGTATACTATTGAAATAGCAACACCTTAAAGCTATTAACTCTTAGTAGTACTGTCATAGTAGTAGCAAACAAACTTTTGGTGAGTCATAATTTGTCCATTTCTCTGTCATATTTAAAACAAAGAACATGTTCTTAGTCATGAAAGTTTTAGAGCCATGTAATGAAATAGCCTTAACTGCAAAATCCTCTATAATTTTATCCGAATGTAAATTTCATAGGTTTATTTCCTATTTTATAAAATAGAACTTGCTACTTAACATTATCTTTTCTGAATTTTAAGGAATCACTCAAATATTACGCATGTGCTACATGCCAGACACTATTCAGAGTATTTGTTATATCTCAGTGAATCAAACAGACCAATTTCTAATATTTCTAGTTCACTTAACTTAATCATACCTTTCATAATGGTGTAACTTGAGGATGTTCTATCTTCAGAATAAGATGTTTTAATCTATGCAACATGAGAAAACCCTTTAGGCAAATTTTTGTAGGTCGTCTCTAGTTTTTTCTCCTAAGGCAGTTAGAAACAGTTCTTACAATGGGTTTGGAGTCCTTAAGAATTTATAAAGATGTATACACTTTTTTACTTTGTTTCCACTTTCATATTAATTAGACCAATTCAGAGTTAACCTGATACATTCTTTCACAAATCTAACAATAAAGAACAAAGTAATTATTTATCTATTTTATATGGGAATGTTGCTTATTCTTAAGTAGTTTCAATAGATTTAACAACAAAGATTAATTCTGGCCATAATTTTTTAAAACATGCCAGTCTTTGGTGTTAAAAATTTTAAAGCCTATTTTTAAAAGGGTTTTAGGGTGAGTTTAGTATTTGTCCTATTTATTAATGGGCTGGAGATTACTAAAGTATATTTGAGACAAAATAAAATGGTTTGGGTGATTCAAATTTTATCCAGTTATAATTTGGATATTTAAATGAATATAGTGGGAAAGGCCATGATCTAAACCTATTTCAAATATAAACTTGAAGTTTTATGTAATATTCATATTGTTACTAAAAATCATTTTTATTAACAAATGTTCTGTGCCTCCCTTTTTTTTTTTTTTTAATTTCAGGTTATTATCAACCCTTACTTTGCTAAGCAAGAAACTGAACTGTTATAAGATTACCCTTGAATGTCTACCACAAAATGTTGGCTTCTACAAAAAGTTTGGATATACAGTATCTGAAGAAAACTACATGTGTAGGAGGTTTCTAAAGTAGAAATCTTTTAAGAAAAGACATTTGTTAAAGGAGCTAGTTCAACAAGGTTATATATTCTCTTCCTGGGGTATAAAATATTTTGTTGCTGCCAACTCAGTGACCTCCATAAATACTGGATTGAGAAAAATATTGTAATACACAAGTATAATGACAGAAGATTACTTTGGGCTGGTGGGACATGCTGTGAGTTTAGATTACAAATGCATATTATAAAGGGGATGATTTTTAACCAAAGGAGTATATTTTTAACTTGAATCTTTTCTTGCATTGTATTTTTCTAAAGTCTGGCTTCATTTCTTAGTAGTCAGAGTATAGGTAGTAAGGAGTTATGTGTCTGCTATCTGTACTGCTTGTTAAAAATAACATACAATGAATAAGGCTATTTATTATCACATTCATAAAATTAATACTTTTGTTTCAAAGAAATATATTTAAATACCAATTAGGGCTGTATCATTTCACATATACTACATGAAATTGGATGTTAGATATATTATAACTAATGTAGGACAGACCAACATTTGTCAATCTTAATATCATACTGGCAAACAACCTGGTCAGCCTTTAAAAGAAGTAAAATGAAAATTAACATAAAAAATGTGACGATTTAAATGTACATCTGAAAGCTGATGTAAATCTAGTGTAGCTAAAGTACCATCTGTCTCGTACCATGTGAAATACAATAATTACTCATTTGTTTAAAATATCCAAGAAGTACTTTTTAACAGTAAATTAGTAAATTCTGGCACATTATGTATTTCTAACCTGATTTCTCATCTTCCCATGGGTGTGTGAAGCCTCTCTTCTCAGTAACATTTTTATGAAGAAGAAATTACAAAATTGAGTGGAATATTTTAAAATGTATCATACTACATTTATTACATTCTAAAAATGTTGATGGAAGCTTTTCTATTTAATGTGATTATAATGGTACTATTATTCTGGTCACTCCTGTTTGATTTTATTTATTTTAATTATTTTTTAAGTTGAAATAAGAATTAGACACTTTATTAATGGTTCTAATCTTTTGCATTCCATGTTACATTAAACCTGTTCATGTAATAGTCTTTTGTTAGAACCCTAATGTTGTCTGTGTTTTTCTTGAGTTGTCTATTGAACTGCTCAAGTCATGGTTCATAAAATTGTAGTTTTGTGTACTCTTTGTGAAAGGAGCTTAGAGGAGTTGCCTCAAGGCTCAGAGAGTTAAGGATCCAGTGTTGTCACTACTGAGGCTGTGGTTACAGCTGTGACACAGGATCAGTAACTGGCCCAGGGACCTTCTGTATGCTGCAGACACAGCCAAAAACCAAAGCAAAATAAAATGGAACTTAGAAAGTAAAGACCACCTGTTTCTCATCCCTTTGACTCAGCTACACCTACCTCAACTAGATTTCAGATTTCCCTCCATGCAGTAGAGCTAGTTTGCTTTCTAAAACAACAGAAATTCTTCAACAGTAGAAAGCACACTACTTATCTGCTGATGACTTAGGCAGATGCATTGATCTGTTCCCTAGTAAAAGCAACAAAGCTAGTTTTGCTTTTTCAGGAGTCCTACAACCTTGGTAACAGTAGCTTTATTAGGTACATTCTAGTAATTAAAAGCCCATGTTTTAAAAAATAAACCTGGAGTTCCCCTTGTGGCTAAACAGTTTATGAACCCAACTAGTATCCACGAGGACACAGGTTCAAACCCTGACCTTGCTCAGTGGGTTGAGGATTCAGCACTGCTATGAGCTGTGATGCAGGTCACAGACGCAGCTCAGATGACATGGCTGGTGGCTGTGGCCAGGAGCTGCAGCTCTGGTTTGATCCGCAACTTTGTGGTTCCTAGTCGGATTCGCTAACCACTAAGCCATGACGGGAACTCCAAAACTAAATGCTTAATTAGGAGTTCCTGTTGTGGCTCAGTGGTTAGCGGATCCGACTAGTATACATGAGGACTTGGGTTTGATCCCTGGCCTTGCTCAGTGAGTTAAGGTCTGGCATTGCCGTGAACTGTAGTGTAGGTTGTAGACACAGCTCAGATCCAGCGCTGCTGTGGTGTAGGCCGGCAGCTACAGCTCCAATTCAACCCCTAGCCTGGAAACCTCCATACGCCTTGGTGTGACGCTACAAAGACAAAAAACAAAACAAAACAAAAAAATGCTTTATTACACTTCTTTTTACTGGACGATTTGAAATAAAACTATCTACAAGGTTGGTATTTCAATAAATACCTTTAAATAGTGTTCTTAAGGTCTTTCTTAAATCCCCCCATAGGAAATAGTTATAGGTCAGCTATAGTGTATAAAAACTGTGTCATTGAAGAAACTGTATTTAGCTTTAGTTAACCAGAATAATTTGATTTTTTTTGTTCGGATTGGTTTTCCTTGGCCACGCCTATGGCATGCAGAAATTCCAAGGCCAGGGATCAAACCCTGCCACAGCAGTGACCCCTTCCACAAAAGTGACAACACCAGATCCTTAATCTGCTGGGCCACCAAGGGATGACCACAATATTTTATTTTGGGGCCGCACCCATGGCATGTAGTTCCTGGGCCAGGGTTTGAACCAACACCACAGCTGTGACCACACTGGATCCTTAACCCACTAAACCACAAGGGAACTTACCATAAAAATTATTTTTTAATTTCTTTTGGCTGCCTCTGTGGCATATGGAAGTCCCAGGTCAGGGATTGAACCCACGCCACAGCAGTGACAATGCTAGATCCTTAACCTGCTGAGCCACCAGGGAATTCATGATTTTCTAAAGCATGTTATACGTAAACTTGAGTATGAAAAAACTGCATAAAACATCCCAATATATATATATTTTTGAGCATTGTTTGATTTTGAAAAGGTATAATGAAGTGGCAGTTGTGATTTTTACTTTGCTCCATGTATTTTATATATTTGTATTTTCACTGGGTCTAAGCTGCACATTTTTTTTAATGCTGTAACATTTAGAAATCTGGATGCATTTTATGATCAATGGCTTGTCATAGTTTATGCAGCAGTATTTTTTGCCTTTTAGTAGGATCTAAAAGTGTAGTGATCGTAATGACGATAGATTTGGTGAAGAATATTATGTAGGTAGGCTAACAACAGGAAAACTAAAAGCAAGAAGTATTCCTTAATAAGCTTGAAGCTATTCTATGGATGGATGGCCTTAACCTTTCCTTCAAACACAAATTCCCTCACTTTCAACTCCAACCTTGTTCAACTAATCGTTAAAAATATACTTGGGCTGAAATTTGGGCATTCCATGTACTAATCAAAATTTTTATGTGTGCTTCTCAATATTCGATGTTCATTCATCCTTAATCTGTGTGAGACTAAAACTGGATTATTTTTATCTAGAAGACAACAATCTAAGTAAAGAAATTCTGAGGCATAAGCAGTATAAATGAGCTTTTCAATCTTTTTGAGGTATAATGGCACAACAGTTTTAATACAACCATCAATCTTCACAAAATAATTTTAATACTTTGTGCCTGAGCTAGCAGCATCTTGCACTGTGACATTCCTATACATACATAAGCATTTTATCCAAGTACAAATGTTAAAAGCAGACTTAAGCAATTGCCTATACAAAGGTAAATAGACACTGTAGGTTTTCTTCTTGAATCATTTTTGCTGCATAGTAAATTGCAATTACATGTCAGTACAATGTTACTGATCTATAGAATACATCTTGAACTGTGAGGTATGGCAGCTCCCTATGAGAGAGAGCAAACATGTAAACCTGAATATTTTGAGTGATTTTTTTTTTTTTAGCTGCCATGGATGGATAAGACAAAGAATCCAGCATTGAAAGACCCTAGAAACTTATTTTTCTAAATCAATTAAAAGAAAAAAAAAAAAAACCTTTCAGCAATTTTCAGCTATTTCCTATCATTTCCTTGTTGGAGCACTGATAAATGAACAAAATAAACATTGATGTGAAGCTAGGTTTGTTATGGAATTATGGATTAAACAGTTATTTGAAAAAAAAAAAAATCCGCCAGGTAACTGCTCATTTACTTTACATCAAGTTGAGATTTTGATATATAACTATATATATATATCCCAACTTTATAATTCAAGATTGCAGTTAAATACTTCTAATTCACTTGAATTATCATGGTTAATAACACAATTAGAAACCTTATATTTTCTTTAAAAGGACATGCTTAACATTTTCTGACACTACTTTTAAACTCAGATAAAGCACAAAATCCTCCCAAAATGAATATTCTGTGCTGAAAGTGGTTGAGAGTTGGTAGCAAAGCTATCACAGCTTAACATTTCCACCACAGAGTAGATATAAATAAAGGTAACTACTACTTAGACATGTGATAAGAAATTAACATTAACCAATGAATTAAAATTAGAAAATAAGAAAACTGCCATTCCAGTTTGAATATTTTCCATATTTAAGTTTCATACTTTCAAAATGGAAAATAGAGGAATTTTCCTTTGTTGCACTATTTTAAATTCTGTGCCCAGATTAATGTTTAAAATTGAGTGCTATGTTACACATTATTCAAATATTCTAGAAAATAAATCATGATTGGTTAAATGTACTGTAGTTAACCATCACAAAACATCAGTGGAAAACAAAAGAAATACAGAAATGGAACCAAATAGAAGATTAGGAAGAACTACCAGAAGAACAAGCTGAACATTAGGTAGAATAAATTTGCAGTGTTCTTATATGAAAGAATAAACTTTTTGTCCATTTTAGTTTGTACTCAAGATGACAGTCCTTTCCTAGTGTTTGTGAGAGATGGTCTTTAATATACAGTGCTGGGCAGGCACTTTAGTGACAACATAAAGATTACAGTGGTTAGAAAAAGTGGAAAATTACCAACCATAAATTAATAACCAAACCTATATTCTTGGGCAGACTACTGGAGGAGAGATGTGTATTTAAGAAATTAACTTAGAAAATCTTAACTGTCTCATTTTTAAAACCTAAATGTACTTATTACAAAGATTCTTTTAAGCAGTTTTTGCTGGATGAAGCATCATAAATTATTAGTTTGCAAAAGAGATCTTTGCTGACCTATCCAATAGTGATCTATATACAGGAAAGCTGTGTTATCTGGCACTTTACCAACTGGAATTTCTGAACACTCAATGCAAATCTTGACTATACTAGACCACCACACCCAATGACCTAATCACACGACAGCATACAAGACCACTATGGGATTGACAATCTAGTATTTTTAGGGTGGTGAAATAGGAGAAGGGAAGGGAAATCAGAAAAGGAATACCACCTGTGTCAACAGGCATTAACGCTTAATTAACAAAGCAGTTTTTTGATTCACTTCCACTCTCCTGCTATGCTGGATAAAAAAGCCTTTACTGTATCATTACATCTTAGGAAGGAAAGCAAAGTTAGGTAACTTGGTGTAGTAGGTTACCTTGCATAGTACCTCTTGGTACCAAGGGAATGTATGGAAATCATTCCCATCAGTAAAGCACCTCAAGAGAGGACTGAGAAAAGTGAGATACAAAGGAGTTTTGTTTGTGCTACCCTAAATCATCAACTATAAAAGTTAAAAACACTCCTCTCCTTCCCAACATCATACTTAAAATAGCAAAATGTTTTTCTTAGAACAATTTTTATAAGTATAAATAAAAACATGGAGAACTTAGGATCCATAAAGTGACTTTGCTAATGCAAATTATGGGGGAAATTTGGATTAACTCAATGTAAAGAATTGTTTACAACACTAATTTATTTAGTGTTAGAAACCATATTTTAGTTTCTAAATACACTAAAATCTTTCATAATCGCTTTTCCCCAAGAAATACATCCTCAAAGAAGAGCTTCTGTCTGAGCCAGAACAACCTCACAGAATCATTAAGACAAAATGAAAGAGTAGATGTTTCATATTCCAAATAATTTACTAAAGATTTCTTCAAGCCTTAAGACCTTCAGTTTGAACTAATTTATGATTTTTAAAAAAAGGGAAGAAGAAGAAAAATGTTCAAAACTTTTCACTGTTCTACATACTAATTTAGAAGTCACATAAGGATTTATTTATTTTTCTAATTAGACAAGGCACTTTTCTTTTTTGGGCTTTGTTTAGAAAAAAATAGTGCTACATTGGTTTATTCTATTTAGAACCATTTTGGACAAAGAAAAAACAGGCTACACAACTTTGAAAAGAACAAAAACAACATTTGGCTTTTAAGAATGCTAAAGGAAACTCACTTGAAAGTTTAAAACTCTCCTTGTTTTTGAGCATCTGGTATTATAAAACAAAACATTTCCCTTTGCTCCTTACATTTTTTTCTATAGATTAAAATTAGGAAGATAACAGGAAAAGAAGCAATACTTGGGTCATGTTAAAGTAAGGACAGTTGGCTAATGTCATGATTTAAAGATTATTAAGAGATCAAAAAGTTTAAAAAAATAAAAGGATAATTAAGCTATTGAATTATACTAAAAAAGAAATGTGACAGATTCCTGCATTTGTTAATGTTTCTGTAAGAGGCTCCATCATAAAATTGAACCATAAAATTATTTTTTAAATGTAATATGTAGAACACAAAATGAATTTTTAGCAAACTTTAGGAAATTCTTTTGTTATAAATTACCCAGATTTTATAAACAAATCCCCCCTAACTTGCATTTTGTTTAAAGTAATAACTTTATATCATACAAATAAATTTCAAGTATGAAAGTGCATTATTGCAGTAATACCTCTTTGCAAGTCCAAAATTCTTGGTTTATAATAAAACTGTAAAGAATTAAAAAAAAAAAAAAAAAAGGGTAAAACCATCAGTACCATCTATTGCAGAAGTCCAATATCTTAAAATGTTGCTCAACAAGTTGCAGAGAAACAATTCTGGAAGCAACATATAATTGAAAGAAACTACTTGTGTTTTTACCACTTAATATTATTACTGTCTCTAGTATTTTCTCCTTCCCAAACAGAAATCCACATCCTCGAAATGTTGCTCTTGAGTCAGCCATTCTGCGCAGTCGCCACTTGCATGTTTCCAAAATCATCTTCTTCTTCATGTGTTCTCTTCAAACTACCTAAAAGTTATTGCATTAACATAACATATAATGGCAACTTAAATATTTATAATATTACAGCTAGCAAAAAGCTTCATTTTTCATGAAGTGTTACCGTATACATACACTATAATTTCATTACTGAATTGTTAGTAAACTTTTGTAAATTCTTTTGTTATAAATTTCCCAAGTAACTATATCTTCATGACATTTTCCCTCTTAAGATTTAAGTGTTAAGGTATATTATATAATAAACATTAATTTTTAAAACAGTTTGAGGAGTTCCCTTATGGCACAGCAAGGACCCGGCATTGTAACCACAGTGGCTCAGGTCACTGGTGTGGTGGGTTCAATGCCTGGTCCAAGAATTTTCATATGCAGTGGAAGCAGCCAAAAAAACTTTTTTAAAGTTTGAAAATAGAATTGTTTGTTGGTCTGTTGTTGTTTATTGTGGCTATGCCCACAGCACACAGAAGTTACCAGGCCCGTGATGTGAACCTACACCACAGCTGTAACCACAGCCACAGCAGTGACAACACCGGATTATTAACCTAAGCCACCAGGGAACTCCAAGGTATTTTATATAATGAACATTAATTTTTAAAACAGGAGTTCCCGTCGTGGCGCAATGGTTAACAAATCCGACTAGGAGCCATGAGATTGCAGGTTCGATCCCCAGCCTCACTCAGTGGGTTAAGGATCCGGCGTTGCTGTGAGCTGTGGTGTACATTAAGATGCAGCTTGGATCCCGTGTTGCTGTGGCTCTGGTGTAGGCTGGCAGCTACAGCTCCGATTAGACCCCTAGCCTGGGAACCTCCACATGCCGTGGGTGCGGAAAAAGACAAAAAAAAAAAAAATTTTTTTAAATAGTTTGAAAATAGAACTTTTAAAAGGATAATGGTATATAACCAAGTTTATGATTTTAGGCACCATAAACGTGACTTAGAACATAAAATTTATGAAATTATATTTGTACAGTTTTATTTTGTAGATATAATTATCTTTTTGCTTTCACAGATGCTGTCAAAAAATCCACTAAAACTCTGATTTTATTACCAACAAGTCTACAGTTAGGAGAAAGGAAGGCATGTAGCAGATAAAGAAGAGGTTTTCTTTACCTCTCTTCACATCAGAGTCTGCTAGTACAGATATTTCTCACATAGAATCAAAGCTATCCTTAGAGTCCCCGCTGTGGCACAGTGGGTTAGTGATCCCACTTGTCTCTGTGGTGTTGCCAGTTTGATTCCCAGCCTGGTGCAGTGGGTTAAGGATTCAACATTGCTGCAGCTGTGGCTCAGATTCTATCCTTGGCCCAAGAAAATCCATATGCCACGGGTGCAGCGGGTAACAACAACAAAAATCTATCCCTATGTGCCCAATAGTTATAACCTAGAAATTTGTCTCAGTGGAGGAAAAGTTTAGGGAATAGTTAAACTGATATATGGTTTGTTGTGTTATCTGCCTAACAACAACATAGCCTTAAATTTGGGCCCTAAAGGCCCTAAATCATGGGAATAATGTTATTAAAGAGTAGGCTCCAAAAAGAAATACACATTTCATTATAAGATTAATTAAATAAGGAAATATAGTACCAATGAGATAAAGAAGAAAATATTCTAGCCATAAGTCTAAATACAGCTGCTTGAACTGAGTCTCAGATGCAGTGCTGCACCAGCATTCTTCTAAGGGCGTTAAAAGACACATGTAACTAATGGAGGACATGAAGTGAAGAGGAGGAGGAACTCTGCAGCAGTTCTGAATAACCAGAGAATGGAAGAAAAATGATCATGTTTTCTTGACATGATGATACTGAAACCAAGTTTTTAAGGATAGAGAGACTTAAATGTGATGCTTTCTTGGTGGAAAACAGAAGACACACAGGAAGCCATTAGTAATTCAGTTTTCTAGAGTACATACAGAGAGGTACAGTGAGAGAGACAAAGATCAGGAGGACCTTTAATTACTACCTATGATGTTCTATGTGTTTTCTTTGGTAGAAATTAAGCCAATGAAGGCTTTTATACAAGAAAAATATCATTATTAGATCTTTCATGAAAATAAGTCTGGCCACAATGTACAGAACAGACTAAACACCAAGGGTGTCAACAGGAGGCCAACATGGAAGTGAACTAGATTGATATACTTATTATGAAAGAGGGAATTTTAGGTACTGAGGAAAACACTCCCATTTGGAAAATGATTAGATAGAAGTTGCAAAGTAAAAAGCCAATGACAGCAAGAAGTTGAGCTTGAGGGATGGGCATACAGTATTATCCCTAAGGAAGTGCAATATAGTGCTGGACTTATGGGTCAGATCACCAGTGTTCAACTAGGTATACAACCTGTTCTTCCTAACTTACAAGGCTGTTGGTTTAAGTAAGACCAAAAGGAAACCTGAGAGAGAAAAAACCATCAATAAAAAAATTCCACAAATGTTCTAATAAAAAGAAAGGAGACAAAAAGGGTAGCAAGGTCTTAGAGAAGGAAGGTAAAAGTTAAAAGATTTTGAAAGCATGCCTGGATCATTAACTTTGAAAATGGTGGAGGGGGCACTCTGAAATAGGGAAAGAAGAAAGGATTCAAGTATTTATGGCAATACAAAAACTGAGGTAGCTTACATTAGTCACCCTTTCATTTATTAACCACCTAAGAGTAGTTAGGGCCTCATCTCTAGACCTCTCTTATTATTTTTATCTTTGCAACACAGTTATACTAGTTAAAGATTTAAAATGCAACAGAAATAGAAATCTGATCTTCTAATCAGTATATTCTAATTAACTAGATTCAGTGGTGAAAACACAGCAGGAGCTAAATATGATACATATTTAATTATAAAATTAAAATTTGAAATTATTTTAATTCAATAGTCCACCCAAAGTTTCCTAAACAGTTTCAGTGTAACTTGTTAATGAGCAAAAGATGCTGCTTTTCTTTCACTCTTCCTATCATCTTTTCCCCCTAAGTTACTCCAAAATGGAAAAGCACTTACCTGTGGTGCCAGAATGAACAGATAATGACCTTTCTATCTGAAGGGGTGACATCATCTGTATTGTTAATTTTGCTAGGTAGATGGCTTCATATTCCTAAAAAAAAAAACATTTTAATTAACTTAAATATACATTTAAATTCTTGGATACTCACAACAAAATTTTAAAAGTTGTTAATACATACATTATTGGTATTCTGACTTTAAACTGAAAATTCTGGTGCCATATTGCTATAAGAAATGCAGGCTTAAAATTCCTATCTTATAATTTCACATTTACTGATGATGCTATAAATCAAGTCAAGTCAACAGCTTGTACTAGGATATCACACTGCACTAGGATATCACACTGAACTGTCAGTCAGTTTGTGTTTTCTGCCACTGGGGCATAAGCTATACGATCACTGATTTCATCTGTTAAAACACACACATACCTCCAAAACCCAAACTAGCAATCACAAAGAATGATTATAAGAATAAAATGAAATAAAGTTTTTTAAAAATCAGCTTAATATAAGACATTTAACAGATTCAAGTATATATTTTGTTCTAATTCTTTAAAAATCAATAGTCCTCTACTTCCAATTAAAGATGGAGTAATAAAGGCATTTCTGTCCCTCTCTCCTTTCTGAAAATAATAGAGAACTCCTTATTTGAGGAAACTAGGAAACATCAACAACCCTGAATATGAGAAAAATGAAAAGTAGGAATGATTACCAAATAGGTCAGTGTAGTGGTTACCTTTACGAAGGGAGAAAGAATTGTGATTGAGAAGGGACATCAAGAGGGCTTTTGGGATCTTGGCAAATGTTCAATTTCTTGACTTGGGTGGTAGTTACATAGATGTTTATTTATACTTTATGCATTTTTTATATATGTGTATTATTTCACAGTAACATTTAACGATGGAATCAGACTAAGCCATGCACAAAAGATGCTTGACTGTAGATACCAGGCAAAGTGGATACAATTCAGTTATCCAAAAAAGGTGGCAAACCTAAGACAAATGTAAAAAGCCCTTTCATGGTATGATAAAATCAGGAAGTATACATGAGCTATGGGAGGAGGCAGGGCATATTAAGGAAAATGTTAACACCCATACCTGGCATTTTCATAAGAGGCAGGCTAGGTGGAGGAGAAACTGGGTTGCATGTTGCCAAGCATCTGCTCATCTGAGTCAGCTTAAAAGTGAAACCTAGGAGTTCCCATGAGGTTGCGGGTTCCATCCCTGGCCTTGCTCAGTGGGTTAAGGATCTGGTGTTGCCGTGAGCTGTGGTGTAGGTCGCAGAAGCAGCTCGGATCCCTCATTGCTGTGGCTCTAGCGTGGGCCGGTGGCAACAACTCCAATTAGACCCCTAGCCTGGGAACCTCCATATGCCATGGGAGCAGCCCTCAAAAGGCAAAAGGACAAAAAAAAAAAAAGTGAAACCTAAACTGGTAATTCTCTAGCCTAGCTATACCTGAGGACCACCTGAGAAGCCTTGAAACATGTATGTGTACCTCAGGCCCACCCCCAGTGATTCTCCTTTAATTGGTATGGGTAGGTGATATTAATGTGCGTGCAGTGGTTATCAATCTATACAAGAACCACCTGTGACAAAAGGAGCTCTTTTTTTTCCCCATCTGCTGAGTAGAGCCACACCACTGGAGAAAAGTGTCAGTGACAAAGCCTTCCAAGACAAGTGGAAAAATTACGGCTGCCTACCTTTCTCAACCACACCACTGGTCCCTTGCCCACAACTTTATTGTTAGGCAAATAGTGATCGAAGAAGAATATCTATAGTTCAAAGATGACCAATAATCAAAAGGAACCAAAATAAGTCTAACATAAAGATGTTTGTGGTGGGGGGGAGCAACATTATAACCAAAAGTCATTAAAAATACTGCATGAAAATTACACCATGGGAGTTCCCGTTGTGGCTCAGTGGAAATGAATCCGACTAGAATCCATGGGGATTCGGGTTCAATCCCTGGCCTCTCTCGGTGCACTAGGGATCTGGCGTTGCCTCAAGTTGCAGTATAGGTGATCTTCCATATGCTGCAGATGCGCCTCAAAAAAAAAAAAAGAAAAAATTCTGTCATGGCTCAGCTAAAATGAATCTGACCAGTCTCCGTGAGGATACAAGTTCAATCCCTGGCCTCGCTCAGTGGGTTAAGGATCTGGTGTCACCATGAGCTGCGGCGTAGGCCAGCAGCTACAGCTCCCATTTGACCCCTAGCCTGGGAACCTCCAAATGTTGCAGGTGTGGCCCTTAAAAAAAAAAAAAGGAAAGAAAATTACACCAAGAGGCAGATGAAAATTATGAGTAAGTCTCCATGAAATCAATGAGAACATGGCATTTCTGAAATGAGTTCAAAGAAGAGAGAAAAGGGACTCAATGAGAGTAACAAAAAACTGGAAAGAGAAAAAAAAAACCTACAAAAATAACAACATAATACAATCAACAAAGAGGAGAACAGATCATACTATCCAATTCTAGCACTTTATCAATTTACCCTTTTCTCATGGATTGTTTCAAACAGCACACAATATGCCATTTCCCACCATTTTAGGAAACACTCCCCCACCCTAGTTTCCCCTCCAGCTACTGTTTAATTTCTGTTTTCCCTTCTAAGCATAATTCCTGGAATTATCTATTCTTGCTGTTCACATTCCTCTCTTCCCATTTTCCCTTGAACTCTGAGCAATTATACTTATCCTCTCCCTTCCACAAACTGTCAAGGGCACCAAGGACCTCATGTTCCTAATCTAATGTCAATTCTCAGCCTTTATCTTCTGTAACCTATTATCAGCCTTTAAAACCAAGGATAAGGAGTTCCCATCGTGGCTCAGCAGTAACAAATCTGACTAGTATGCATGAGGACGTGGGTTTGATCCCTGGCCTCACTTAATGGGTTAAGGATCCAGTGTTACCATGAGCTGTGGTGTAGGTCGCAGATGTGGCTTGGTGTTGCCGTAACTGTGGCGAGGCCAGCAGTTACAGCTCTGATTCGACCCCTAGCCTAGGAACTTCCATATGCTGTGGGTGTGACCCTAAAAAATAAATAAATAAATAAAACAGAGGATCATTCCCTATTCTTCAGACACCTTCACTTGACTTCCCAAACACCAGGCCATCCTGATTTTCTTCCTCACTCAATGACTAAAGGCTCTTTCCAGCCTTTTCTGCTAATTCCCCATCTCCCCAACTTCTACGTATTGGGAAGGTTAAGGTTGTGTTTCTGAAATCCTTCCCTATCCACACTCAGTTTCAGGGCTTTTAATGGCATCTATATACTGATAACCCCTAGATATAAGGTTCTTTCCCATGAACTCCAGGCTTGTAAGTATATCTGCTTACTATCTAATAGCTCTCTCAACCCTAACATGACCAAAATCAACTCTTGATTTTACTGCCTTCAGACTTCATGCAGCTTCTCCCATAAAGGTAAGTAGCAGTTCCTCTTCTAGTTGTTGGAGGCTAAAAGGCTTAGATTCATCTAATCTCTCTTCACATCCAATCCACCAGTAAATCCTGTCAACTACACTGTCAAATAAATCCAGAATCTTACCTTTTCTAACTAGAACTCTCTCCTTAATACCACTTTGAACCAAACCAACATTCTATCTTGACTCCAACTTTGTGAAGGCTAACTCATACTTGCTTCTGCCCTTGCTGCAACAACCCCTAAAGTATATACATAGTATACTATATTTAACACAGTATATACACAGTATACTATATTTCATACAGATGATCTGAATTTATTCTTTCACTTAAAATAGAAGCCAAAGGCCTTACTTATGTTGGCCTATAAAACCCTAAACATATGGCCCCTTATCTCTCAGCTTTTACCTATTATTATTCCATTTCCTTATTCCGGTGCAGTCATGATGACCTCATATTTCCTTGAAAATAGTATGCATACTCCCATCTCAAGGCACTTGTACTATTCCCTCTACCTAAAATGCTCTCCCTCCAAATATCAGCATAGCCTGTTCTCTTTAATTTCTCCAGGTCTTTACACATATATCACTTTTTCAATAAGGCCTTTAAAAAATGTAATTCATGTGTCACATCCTTATGTGGCCTTATTATTCTCTCCCTTATTTTACTCTGTGACCCATTACCATCTGACCTATATTTTACTTTGTTTATTGTCTAATTCTCTCATTAGAATAAGTTTCATGACATAAGGAATTTGTTTTGTTCTCTGCTTTACTGCCACTGCCTAGAACAATGCCAAATAAACATCTGATAAGATAATAAAGCATGGGAAAGAGAAGGAAAGCTTGAGAAAAAAATCAAGCAAAAAGAAAGAGAAAAGAACAAAGTTGAAAATAATTACAGAGAGAATAGCAGATATGAAAGACAAATAGAATCAATATAAACTGTCTTTCTCTGGGAGAAAAATCCAGGCCAGTGAAACAGAACAACAACAAAAGCCAAATGCATGATAGAAGAAACTTTCTGAAAAATGGGAAGGCATGAATCTGTAAGTGATAAGGGCATACCATGACTCAAAAAAAAAAAAAAAAAACTGACATAGAGCAATCAGCAAGATATAGTTAGATAAAGCAGCCTATGCTCATCCAAACAACACCTCCTCCTCCTAATCGAGTTTGCTAAAAGGTAAAATTTTTTAAAATCAGTCTCCTCTCAGAATCCTCTAGAACAATATTCAACGTCAGGTCTGTGTACAAACCCATAAGGGAAAAAGTATTAACCAAAAATTTTATATAGCCAATTTTCATTCAAACACAAGAGCAAAAGAAAAATATTTTTTCAAAATGCCAGGACTTAGGGAATATAGTATCCAAGAACCCTTCTTGAAAATAATGCTCAAAGACAAATTCCAGTAGTTTAATAAAGAAGTTAGATTCCTATTTAAATGTAGAACTAAGGATAAACAAGTAGAAAATACTGTTTAAAGAAAGAATGTAAATATTATCATCTATAATAATGTAGAAAAAAAATAATCTTTTTGAAAAAGGAGGTGGCAGGACAAACAATAGGAGGTAGTTTAAGTAGATGCTCCTATTGGTCAATATCATTTAAAGATGTTAAGTAAGAACAGATATGATATTTAATATTTTTAAAGTTTTAAGAGGTAACCCCTAGAAGAACTAAGACTAATCATAACAAAACAAATAGTGGTGAGTGGAGGAAAGAAATAGAAATATATACATTTTTAATTTTTATAGTGGAAGTCAACTGATAGTTGTTCAAATGTAATTAACTCAGGAAACATACCTATATACTATAAAATTATAATTGTACCTATTAGAACTAAAAGCAATTTATAAACTATAACATTATCAATACAAACATACAATAAATTTAAAAACTTTATATAGTGAAAAGTTTAAAAAAAGATGCATTTTTTTTTTTTTAAAAGCAGGGAGTTCCCATCGTGGCTCAGTGGAAATGGATCTGACTAGTATCCATGAAGACGTAGATTCGATCCCTGACCTTGACGTGAGGATTAAGGAGCCAGAGTTGCCATAAGCTATGATGTAGGTCACAGATGCCACTCAGATCTGGTGTGGCCGTGACACAGGCCAGCAGCTACAGCTCCAATTCAGCCCCTAGCCTGGGAACCTCAATGTGCCATGGGTGCCTAAAAACACAAAAAATAAATAAAATAATAAAATAGAAAATAAGGTAGGAGTTCCCATGTGGCTCAGCAGAAACAAACCTGACTAGTATCCATGAGGATGCAAGTTGGATGCCTGGTCTTGCTCAGTGGGTTAAAGATCTGGCATTGCTGTGGCTGTGGTGTAGACTAGCAGCTGTAGCTCCAATTCGACCCCTAGCCTGGGAACTTCCATCTGCTGCAAATGCAGCCCTAAAAAGAAAAAAAAAAAGCATAACATAAAATAAAATGACAGACAAAAGTATGTCATTTTTGGTACAAGAAAGTGGAAAACTAAAAACAGAACTACCATTTGATCTAGGAATCCCACTCCTGGGCATCTACCCAGAGAAAATCATGACTCAAAAAGTCATATGTACTCCAATGTTCATTGCAGCACTATTTTCAATAGTCAAGACATGGAAACAACCTAAATGTCCATCGACAGAGGAGTGGATCAAGAAGATGTGGTACAGATACACAATGGAATATTACTCAACCATTAAAAAGAACGAAATACCAGCATTTTTAGCCACGTGGATGGACACAGAAATATCATGCTAAGTGAAGTCAGCCATACAATGAGACACCAACATCAAATACTTTCACTGACATGTGGAATCTGAAAAAAGGACAGACTGAACTTCTTTGCAGAACAGATGCTGACTCAGAGACATTGAAAAACTTATGAACTTATGGTCTCCGGAGGAGACAGTTTGGGAGTGGGGGGATGTGCTTGGGTTGTGGGATGGAAGTCCTGTGAAATTGGATTGTGATGATCATTATACAACTACAGATGTGATACATTCATCAGAGTAATAAAAAAATAAATTAATAAATAAAAAGAAAAAAGAAAAAAAAGAAAGTGGAATAAATTCACCTATTGAAGAAAAATACCGGAAGTTCTCGTCGTGGCTCAATGGTTAATGAATCCGACTAGGAACCATGAGGTTGTGGGTTCAGGACCCCTGGCCTAGCTCAGTGGGTTAAAGATCCAGTGTTGCCATTGGCTGTGGTGTTAGGTCGCAGACACGGCTTGGATCCTCTGTTGCTGTGGCTCTGGCATAGGCCAGAGGCCACAGCTCCAATTAGACCCCTAGCCTGTGTACCTCCATGTGCCACGGGTGTGGCCCTAGAAAAGACAAAACAGAAAAAAAAGAAAAAGAAAAATACCTGAATTCCTTTCGTGGCTCAGAGGTAACAAACCTGACTAGGATCCATGAGGATGCGGGTTCACTCCCTGGCTTCATTCAGTAGGTGAAGGATCCAGCGTTGCAGTGAGCTGTGGTATAATTGCAGATGTGGCTTGTATCTGACATGTGGTATAATTGCAGATGTGGCTGCAATGTAGGCCAGCAGCTGTAGCTCTGATTCGACCCCTAGTCTGGTAACTTCCATATGCTGCCTATGTGGCCCTAAAAAGCAAAAATAAAAAAAATTTTAGAAATGAAATACTGAGGAGTTCCCGTTGTGGCACAGTGGTTAACGAATCTGACTAGGAATCATGAGGTTGCAGGTTCGATCCCTGGTCTTGCTCAGTGGGTTAAGGATCCCGTGTTGCCGTGGCTCTAGTGTAGGCCGGTGGCTACAGCTCCGATTGGACCCCTAGCCTGGGAACCTCCATGTGCCGCGGGAGCGGCCCTAGAAAAGGAAAAAAAAAGAAATACTGAAAACAAATCAAATAGCAAAAATCAGCCACTGGCCATACATAGAAAACGCATCTAAAAGAACGTGATTTAGATAGGTGGATAGAAAAGGAACGAAGAAATCACAAGGCAAATACAAACAAAAAAGTTAAGAACCACAATATTAAACAATGTTAATTTCAAAGTAAAAATAATTGAAAAGAGGAATAATAGAATATAAAACTACAACAAAGATCTAACTTGAGGGTTTTTTTGTTTGTTTGTTTTGGCCAGGTCTATGGCATATGGAAGTTCCTGGACCAGGAACAGCAGTAACCTGAGCTGCTACAGTGACCACACCAGATCCTTAACTTGCTATGCCACAAGAGAACCCCCTAACTTGAATTTTATATACCAAAAATAATACAGCGCCAAAGTTGGCAAAGAAACTAGAGGAATTAAAGAAAGAATAAACAGAAACATAGTACAGTAAAGGATTTTCAATTTACCTCTCAGCCCAAGACAGATCAAGTGAACAAATACAATTGGTTCTTTGCATCCACAGATGCAGAACCCATAGACACAAGGGGCTGACTGTACTATGCCATTTTATATAAGATTTGGAATTTATGGGGGATCCAGATACTGAGGGATGACTGTATACTGACTTCTATGCCCTGAAAACAGAGAATACAAATGCTCAGGAAATAGCCATAATAGTAACTGTACATGAGGCCACAAAGAAAACATCAGTAAAAAGTTCAAGATAGTATGAGAAATAGTATTAGAAATGAACAAAATATATGTTACCTATATATTAAAAAACAAAAACCTCAAACAAATGTTAAATAAAAATCAAAAGTGAAATCAGAACATCAAGCTATATGTCAATAATAAAATACTGTATGGCATAATCTGTGTAGCTATATAGGATATGACTAAAGCAAAGCTAAAAGGAGTTCCCTTCGTGGCTCAGTGGTTATGAATCTGACTAGGAACCATGAGGTTGTAGGTTCGATCCCTGGCCTTGCTCAGCAGGTTAAGGATCCAGCGTTGCCATGAGATGTGGTGTAGGTCACAGACATGGCTCGGATCTGGTGTTGCTGTGGCTCTAGCGTAGGCCGGTGGCTACAGCTCTAATTCGAACCCTAGCCTGGGAACCTCCACATGCTACGGGAAAGGCCCAAGAAATGGCAAAAGGACAAAAAAAAAATAAAATAAAATAAAGCAAAGCTAAAAGGATAACTCACAGTCTTGAATTCTTGAGAAAATGAAAAACTAAGCTTTCAACCCAAGAAATTCACAGAATAACAGCAGCAACAGCAAAAACAATAAAATCTAAGGAAAGCATAAAGCAAGGAGAAATTCAAATACAGAAAAGTTATATTAACTAACCAGATCAATTAAAAAAAAGTACAGATATATAAAATTAGAAAAAAGAATGGAAAAATAATCACAGAATCAAAAGATATTAAAAGAATACATGACATTATATCCCCCAAATTTATCTCAAATCCTATGAAATGAATGACCATAGAGATTATGACACCATACAAAGTGACCTGAAGAGTATATGAAAATCAGACTTACTCTGCCAAATGAAGACAGGTACCCAAGAATTGGTTCACCTCCAAAACATATGAATGAAGGAAACAATGAATAACTGAATTAAATTAAAAAATCAAGGTCTGATGATATCTGATGATACCAAAACATCAAAAAGCATGTAACTGTGATCTAATTAACATTATTCTAGAACACATAATAAAGATAAAGCAAGCTTCAAAGTTCCCACTGTGGAGCAGTAGGTTAAGAAATCAACTGCAGAGGCTCTGGTCACTGTGGAAACGCTAACTCGATCTTGCTGCCAGATCCTTTAACCCACTGTGTTGGGCCAGGGATGAGCACCCTCATCTCCACAGAGACATTGGATCCTTAACATGCAGTGGGAACTCCTGAATTTTTTTTTTTTTTTTTTTGTCTTTTTGCCATTTCTTGGACCACTGCGGCATATGGAGGTTCCCAGGCTAGGGGTCGAATCGGAGCTGTAGCCATCAGCCTACGCCAGAGCCACAGCAATGCGGGATCCGAGCCGCGTCTGCAACCTCCACCACAGCTCACGGCAACGCCGGATCGTTAACCCACTGAGCAAGGGCAGGGATCGAATCCGCAATCTCATGGTTCCTAGTAGGATTCATTAATCACTGAGCCACGACGGGAACTCCAAACTTTTTGTTTTTTTAACCATTAGTATATATTTTTTTCAAATGCAAAAATCAGCTTTAAAAGAGAATGTTTATCCTGCTCTATAGCACTGGGAACTATATCTAGTCACTCATGATGAAGCATGATGGAAGATAATGTGAGAAAAAGAATGTATATATGTATGTGTGACTGGGTCATCTTGCTGTACAGTAGAAAATTGACGGATGACTGTAAACCAGCTAAAATGGAAAAAATAAAAATCATTTAAAATAAAAGAATGTTTTTACAGAACAGAGTTAAAAGGCACAGAAACTTGTTAGTTTTATACTCTATAATTATAAAGAAGGAATAAAAAGAAACATTTTACTTAAGCTAAAGTCAGAGATACCACTGTTTCTCTTTTAAATGAATGAAGTAAAAACTGAAAGTGAATTAAAAATAAAAATGAAGTAAAATTTAAAGTTTGGTAACTGAGACAAACCATTTTATACAAAGGGCTCTTGATGTCTCAATGTGAGATTTATTCCTACATAACTGGATGGAATCAGTGAGAGCACTTTCTTCAACCTATGGCTTTTCCTTCTTGGAAAAAATTAAATAAACCACTCAAATAATTCACATCCTTATTCTATTTTCTTTTTTCACTGCATTTTCCAGTGCATCATCAAAATGTGAAAGAATATGGAAAAGATAAAGCATATAAAAGAGAAAAAGCTGCTGCATATAGTATACTTAGAATCATATACTTCGTGTGTATGATCAATAGAAGAAAAAACTGAAGAAATTTCTCTTATCAATTACTTTACCTTAGATTTAACAATGCACCTTTAACCCTTCTTTTTCTTGTTAATGCCAGCATTTAAGAAAATACTTTTAAATGACAAAGGAGGCAAGAACACAATGGAGAAAAGACAATCTCTTCAATAGTGGTGCTAGGAAAACCAGACAGCTACATGTACAAGAATGAAATCAGAACATTCTTTAACCCCATACAGCGAAATAAACTCAAAATGGATTAAGGACCTAAACATAAGGCCAGATACTATAAACTCCTAGAGGAAAACATAGGCAGAACCCTCTTTGACATAAATCACAGCAATATCTTTTTGGATCCACCTTGAGTAATGAAAATAAAATGGAATCTAATTAAATTTAAAAGCTTTTGCAAAGGAAACCATTGAAAAAAAAAGAGAAGACAACCCAAAGAATGGAAGAAAATCTTTGCAAATGAAGAAATGGGTCAAAGGATTAATCTCCAAAAGATAACCTTATGTACATTAATCTCCATATACAAACATTTCATGCAGCTTTATACATAAAAAAATACAACCCAATCAAAAAATGGGCAGAATATATAAATAGACACTTCTCCGAAGAAGACAGATGGCCAAAAAACATACAAAAAGATGATCAACATCACTATTATTAGAGAAATGCTAATCAAAACTAAAATGAGGTATAACCTCACATTAGTCCAAATGGCAATCGTCAAAAAATCTATAAACAGTATATACTGGAGATGGTACGGAGAAAAGGGGACTCTCCTACACTGTTGGTGGGAATGTAAGTTGGTGCAACCACTATGGAGGACAGTACGGAAGTTCCTTAAAAAACTAAATATAGAGCTATGATATGATCCAGCAATCCCATTCCCAGGCATATGTCTGGAGAAAACCATAATTCGAAAAGATACAGGCATCTCAACGTCCATTGCAGCACTATTTATAATAGCCAAGACACGGACCCAACATAAATGTCCATCAACAGAGGAATGGATAAGAAGATGTGGAACATATATACAATGGAATATTACTCAGGCATAAAAAGAAAGAAAGAATGCTATTTGCAGCAACACAGATGGACTTGAGATTATCATACTGAGTGAAGAAAGTCAGAGAAAGACAAATATCATATGATATTACTTATATGTGGAATCTAATAAAAATGATACAAGAAAACTTGTTTATAAAACAGAAACAAACACAGATTTCACAACCAATCTTACGGTTACCACAGGGGAAAACATGGGGGGGAGGAATTGGGAGGATGTTGAGTAGCAAATACACATGACTATATAGAGTGGATGATTAATAAGAACCTACTGTATGGCACAGGGAACTCTACTCAATAGTTTTCAATAATATAAATGGGAAAGGAATGGATATATACACATGTACATAACAGATTCACTTTGCTGTAATTAACACAACATTGTAAGTCAACTATACTCCAATAAAAAGTACTTCTACTTTTTTTTTTTTAGGACTGCACCTGCAGCATATGGATGGCCCCAGACTAGGAATCAAACTGGAGCTGCAGTTGCAGGCCTACACCACAGCCACAGCAACACCAGATCCTTAACCCAATGAGGAAGGCCAGAGATCAAACCTGCATCTTCATGGATACTAGTCAGGTCTGTAAAACACTGAGCCACACACAACAGGAACTCCCAAAAATACTTTATTTAAATAGAGACATAAACTTGAACAAAGAATCAAATCAGATTATGGCAATTTTAAATATTTACAAAGTATTACAACTAAATTACGTGAACATTTAATTTCCTGCTATAATTTTAATTATCCTAAAACTAAATTTCCTACAATTTTAATTGTCTTACTTTCTGACTGTCTTAAAGAGGAAAAAGATGTAAGTTACCTGAAGTTGATGAACAAATCCAGCATTAGGATTAATACAAAATCTTCTTTCTTGAACATAAGCAAATGCATCCCTGGGAAAAAAATAAAACTAAGGTGATAATGTCACTTCATGAATTAATCTAAATTTTTCCAGAATTTATGTAAAATAGGAACTTCTCTAACAATTTACCTAAAATAGAAAATCAGGAGTTCCCATCATGGCTCAGTGGTTAACGAATCCAACTAGGAACCATGAGGTTGTGGGTTTGATCCCTGACCTTGCTCAATGGATTAAGGATTCAGCGTTGCCGTGAGCTGTGGTGTAGGTCGCAGATGCAGCTCAGATCTGGTATTGCTGTGGCTTTGGTGTAGGCCGGTGGCTACAGCTCCAATTCAACCCCTAGTCTGGGAACCTCCATATGCTGCTGGGTGCAGCCCGACAAAAAGACAAAAAGACAAAAAAAAAAAAAGAAAATCATAGTAATTCAGCTTGTACTACAGGGAGGCAGTGAGTTGTAGTGGAAAAACCAATGACACGATCAGACTATATATCACCTAAGGAGTTCCCATCGTGGCGCAGTGGTTAACGAATCTGACTAGGAACCATGAGGTTGCGGGTTCGGTCCCTGCCCTTGCTCAGTGGGTCAAGGTTCTGGCGTTGCCATGAGCTGTGGTGGAGGTTGCAGACACGGCTCGGATCCCGCGTTGCTGTGGCTCTGGCGTAGGCTGGCATCTACAGCTCCGATTAGACCCCTAGCCTGGGAACCTCCATATGCCACGGGAGCGGCCCAAGAAATGGCAAAAAGACAAAAAAAAAAAAAAAAAATCACCTAAATAGCCTTTTGCTTCCCAGCTGTATGTCCTAGGGGACACTTCAGAACTTCTCTAAGCTTTATTTTTCTCATCTATAAATTGTGGATTATAACAATTCCTATCTTGGAGCACTACTGTGAAGATGGAAGACAATAAGCATAAAACATTTTGTATAGCATCTGTCACACAGTACATGCTCAGATATTATCACTGGTTAAATAAGAAGTATATCAACTTCCTTGTGTTGTTGAGATAAACGTGCCTGGAATAGTACATGGCACATGGCAGAGACCCAATCAATGGAAATTATTTTCACTATTAATATTACTACTGACATAGCCCCAAGTAATAAAGAGAATAGAGGAAAAAAGAAGGTCTACCAAGGATTAATCTTTTTCAATTAAATAAAGAATTTGCATTCAAATAAAATTTCTTTAAGAACACTTTTAAGCAAACTTTTCCATTATAATTTAAAGATAAAAAATATCAAACAAACCAAAGCATCTGAATGTTTACTATGTGTCAGGCATGTGGATCCAATGCTGATCACAGCTCAAATGGAGAGTAACAGAGAACATGGCAAAAGAATGGAAAGGTTGATAGGGGCATGTCATGTGAAGTTTCACTAGCATATTAAGAATTATAAAGGATCAGGAACCTTTGGGTGCTTTTTAGGGTAAGCTGCTACCTCATCAGATTTATATTTTGAAAAACATCATTTTGATTGTGGTGTGGAGAAAGAACAAAACAGACTAGAGAAGGAAGAAACATGAGACCTCTAAGAAGGCAACTACTGAAAGAGTCCAAGGGACTGTCCAAAGGACTGTCCAAGGGACTGGAGCTTAGATTAGGGAGACTCAATGATGAAAAGGGAGTCTGACTCAAGGTATATTTCAGGATACAAAACAGATAGGATTTGGTAATGGATCAGCCTGGGAGATGAGAAGTGAAAGCAAAGGAGGTATTAATGATTACAAGAGATTTCTAACTTATATGCACTAATAAAGTAAACACTGTTCACTGGCCAGCTCTTCTTTGTTTTAGGGTGAAAGCTCATCAGCCTGTCTCCCTCTCCCTCTCTCTTGTCCCCTCCTTCCTCCCTCTCTCTCTCTGTCTATGCAATATGCTTGGAAAAAATGACTGGATAAAACAGGCAACAATGGACTGTGAACAAACACTAAAACGATTCTTAGGTAATTTTTCATTCAACTACTATTGAAGGATAACAGAAGAAATTAACCTTTTAAACAGAGTAAACAATTATGTCTTTTTTTAAAAGCAATTACATCTTTGTCTAAGAATTTTTACACTCAGATTAACCAATTCCCTAGTAGTAAGCAAGCAGTTTCCCATGAGTTTTTCCAACTATAATTACCTTGGGTTTTTAAAATAACAAGAGTTAGCACTAGCTCCATAAAATAAGACTATGTTAGCCTAAGCAAATCTATACAAGGTAGACAAGCTACGAAGATTAGGAGACTAACCATGGGCCTGCCTAGTCAAACATGACTAGATGACAAAATCAGGAGAATACTAACTTCAAACTCCCAAACCATCTCAATTAAGCTTCATTTTAATGAGAATTTAAATTGTGGCTAGGTTTCAGAATACTTTCTTACCTGTACTTCATTCCAAATGTTTCCATAATGTATGCAATAACAAAGGCAGCACTGAAGAGGGGGAAAAAATTTTAGAAAAAACAGAAAACACAACTCATTAATTAAATGCTAAAGAAAGAAAGATTATTTCTAACTTCATACCTCCTGGAGATCCCTGCATTCCCATGGACAAGAACTTTTCCTGAAAAACAAGAAATAGTTATTCTGATAGAAAAACACCTGATTCAGGAGCTAAAATATACTGAAACCATGTATCATACCATACTAAAATAAACCTTTTCTTAAACATTTTATATATTTTATATATACAACTTGGATACTTAACTAGTTTTTAAATCTTTGTAATTTATTTATATTAACTGTGTGGAGACTGCAATAGACTTTTAGGTTAAAGAGAGTTAAAGCTGATTGAGAATCTAAAAATAGTTCTAAAGGAATATTTAAGAAAGCCTGTCCAGAGTTCCCTTGTGGTGCAGCAGGTTAAGGATCAGCCTTGTCATTGTAGAGGCTCGGGTTCAATCTCTGGCCCCGAAACTACCACATGCTATGGGCAAGGCCAAAAAAAAAAAAAATGAAAGCCTATCCAGATGAGACAAGAAATTGTGAAAATATAAATTTGGGAAGTCTATTATACATAATTACAACTTTCATTTCCTGCATTTAAGACAAAATAGTAAACAATTAACATAACAGATAATCTCCTAAAAATAAACATAAGCTAAATAAAGAAAATATTATTTACCTCCACTTTGTAAGCTCCCATCAATAAATTCTTTAGTCTGAAGGCAAAAGACAATGTGTTTAATAGACATATAGATTAACATAAGCATAAAATATGTACATACATAGAAACGAAACATATCAAAAATAATTTCCTAATTTATATGAATAAAAATTACATTAAGTCAAAAATCTCCAAAATGCTACAAATACACTACTATAAGTTTATTTTTTAAATAAGTTTAAATTTTACTTTGAATTTAAGAAATTTAAAGTGTGATTTCTAAAATATTTGGAGATTACAAAAAGGTTTTGAAAATAATAAATTTTCTTTAAAATATAATCCCAGGAATTCCCATTGTGGCACAATGAATCTGCGATATTTTGGGAGTACTGGGACACAGGTTCGATCCCCAACCCAGCACAGTGGGTTAAGGATCCAATGTTGCCAGGGCTGTAACAATGATCCAACTACGGCTCAGATCTAATCCCTGGCCCAGGAAACCCACATGCTGAAGGATGGCCAAAAAAGAAAAAAAAAAAATATAATCCCACAATTTTCAGACATAACAAAGTAAAGGTAGTGTAGGAGAAGATCATGTTTCATTAAGTCTTAGAAACACAATTAAGAGGCCAAGTCATAAATTTTAAATGATATTAAAATACTGATGCTTACCATGGGGAAAAAACGTATTATATTTTCAACTGGATTATCAGCAATATCCAAGACTAAATATCTGAAAATAGAAGAGTTTGTGATAAGCACACTTTCAGATAAAACTGTCTTCATACATAGAAAATTTGGAAATTTCTTGGCAACCCTGAAAATAATGCAAAACAACTTTCAAAATACCATATTTCCAAGAACCAAGCCATAGATTTTATACTGTTTGAAGGCAGAGCATTTAAAGCCTTAAATAACTTGTAACATTTCTGATATCTTAGTATAAAAACATCTATCTGCTTAAAAACAGAAAAATCACAAGTGGGAAGAAATCTTCCTTTAGATCAGAGTGGACCTAGAAAATAAAGACAAAAATCTGTTTTCCTTTTTGTCATTCTTCTGTTTCTACCAATTTCTTAAGGACTAGATGATTCTTCTCTGGGTAGCCCTGCCACCTCTACTCACAATCCTAAAGAGGACAATTCAGAGGAAGCCCCAAGTCTGAGAGAAGGAACTAACCAAAATAGAAGGCAGTATGCTGATGGAGACGTGAGTCAAACTTTCACCATCTGAACTAACCTTCTTCAGTAACACAAAAAACGACCAAAACACCACCTGTCCTGGAATATTACATCTTTAAAAAAACCCTTAAAATAAGGCATTTTAATATACTAGTCCTTATTTTGTGAAAAACTTCCATTTCTAACCTATTCAAACAAACCTGTTATAAATAATTGTTATAAAATTAATTTTTGGAGTTCCCATTGTGGTGCAACAGGATCAGCAGCATCTTGGGAGGACTGGGATGCAGGTTCAATTCCCAGCCCTACACAGTGGGTTAAGGATCCAAAGTGGCTTAAACTGCAAATGCGGTTTGGATCTGATCCCTGGCCTGGAAACTCCATATGCTACCGAGCAGCCAAAAAAAAAAAAAAGTTTTTAAAGTCAACTCTGTCTTATTTTTCTTTTTTTGCTTTTTCTTTCTTTCCTCTTTTTTTTTTTTTCTTTTGTTTTGGCCATGGCATACAGCAGGTTAATGTGGGACCTCAGTTTCCAGATCAGGGATTGAACCCAGGCCGCAGTGATGAAAGCACAGATCCTAACCACTAGACCATCAGGGAACTCCCCCAATATTGCTTTCTTTAGTGGTCATTTTGGTGGTAGCAACTTCAATAAATTCAGGGCTTATCACAGAGGAGTTGAACCCAGGCGCTAAAATCAAAAATTCTATACAAATTAGAAATGTATAGTATGGAATTTTAAAATAACATTTTTGGAGTTCCCATTGTGGTTCAGCTGGTTAAGGACCTGACATAGTCTCTATGAGGATGTGGGTTCAATCCCTGGCCTAACTCAGTGGGTTAAGATCCAGCATTGCCACAAGCTGTGGTGTAGGCTTCAGCTGTAGCTCCAATTCAACCCCTAGGCCAGGAACTTCCACATGCTGTGGGCACAGCCAAAAATAAAACAAAACAACATTTTCAATTTCTTCAATATACATAGCCTATATGTGTATATATACATAGTACACATACAGAATAAGAAAATTTAGAAGGAAATATACCAAAATGTTAACCAAAGTTAAGTTCCTCTGGGTTGTGGAATTATGGATGACTTTTTTTGGGGGGGGGAGGCACTCAAGGCATATGTAAGTTCCTAAGTCAGGGATCAAACCCATGCCACAGTAGTAACCTGAGCAGCTGCAGTGACAATGCAAGATCCTTAGTCTGCTGCACACTCCACAAAAGAACACTTCCATACATTCCCTTTTTAAAACCAGTTTTTATTAAAATTGAAAAATGTGTATACCTGGTAAAAAAAATTCTAGCAGTATAAAGATTTTTGCAATGAAAAATAGGGTCTCTCTCTACCATCCCTGACCCTAAATTTTCCTTCACAGAAGCAACCACTGACAAGTTTCTAGTTCAAAAATTTTCTATACATAACAAGAATATATGCCTAATGTACTGCATAAATTTTTAAACACATTAAGAGTACACACATGGCTCTGCACCACTGCTTTCTTCATTAATAAATCTTGGCGAAGTCCGTATCAGCACATACACATTTCATTCTTATTCATGGTTGTGGTATTCGATGTTACATTTACACAATGTATTTTAGAGTATATTACACTGATGGACATTCAGGATGCTTTCACAAACAACATATTTTTACAATAAATTTTTTAAAATAATAAAGTAAAATATTAAAATATAACATAATATCCTTTTATATAACTATCTCTAAAATGATATCCAAGGAAGAGTTAATAGTAGCTACCTCCTAGCTTAGAGTATTAAAAATCATCAGATGCTCAACTATACTCATTATAAGAGAAATGAGAATAACAACTTAAAACTACATCATTTTTACTCCAGGAGATGGGAAATATTCAAAAAGTTATATAATTCTGTCTTGGAGAGATACCAAGGAAAGAGTCACTCTCATTCACTTCATTGTGGGAGTGTACACTGAAACAACTCACTGGAGGGCAATTTGTAGTTTCTATTAAAATTTAAATACCTGCATTCTTTAATTCAACAATTCCACTTCTACAAATTTATCCTACAGATATATTCACACATGAATTAAATGACATATACAGGGATACTCACTACATTAGCCAAAGTCTGGAAATAATCTAAACATCCAACAATAGGAGATGGGTTGAATAAATTTTAGTAGAGTAATACAATGCATTACTGTGCAACTTAAAAATAATGCAGGAGTTCCCATCGTGGCAAAGTGGAAACGAATCTGACTTGGTCTGTGGGTTGATCCCTGGCCTCGCTCAGTGGGTTAAGGATTCGAAGTTGCTGTGAGCTGTGGTGTAGGTCAAAGATGCAGCTCCGATCCTGCATTTCTGTGGCTGTGGCGTAGGCCAGCAGCTACAGCTCCAATTAGACCCCCTAGCCTGGTAACCTTCACATGCCACAGATGCGGCCCTAAAAAGCCGAAAAAAATAAAAAATTAAAAATAGAAAATTAAAAAAAATTAAAAGAATAATGTAGCTAAGTAATAATATACAGCAATCTTAAAAATACATAATTTTTTTTAAAGCCAAAGTTGACCTAAAAGAATATGTTTATATGTGTAATATAACTCTGGAAATAAACTCAAAAAGAAGTTAACGACAAATACCTCTGGGAGGGGGAACTGAGTATCTAGGTCACAGGAATAGGAAACCTGCTTTTCAGTATACATTCTTCTGAACTTTTGGTATTTCACAAAATGTGCACTTATTTAAAATATTTTTTAAATTATAGTTGATTTACAATGTTGTACCAATTTCTGCTGCACAGCAAAGTGATCCAGTCATACATTTATATACATTTCCTTTCTTACATATCTTCCATCATGGTCTACCCTAAGAGACTGGATATAGTTCCTGTGTTATACAGTAGGACTTCATGCTTATTCATTCTAAATGTAACTGTATGCATCTACTAACCACAAACTACCAGTCCATCCCACTCCCTCCCCCAAATTTAAAATATTTTAAAGGAAGTTTATTCTTTAAATGATGTATTGTATGACCCATCCTTAAAAAACAGATATATACAGAAGAAAGATTTCTGGGTTTTTCTGCTTTTTAGGGCTGGACCTGGGGCATATGGAAGTTCCCAGGCTAAGGGTCACATGAGAATTGCAGCTGCTGGCCTACATGAGCGCCACAGCAAGTCAGGATCATGAGCCACGTCTGCAACCTACACCATAGCTCACAGCAACACTGGGATCCTTAACCCACTGAGAGAGGCCAGGGATTGAACCCACTGAGAGAGGCCAGGGATTGAGCCTATCCTCATGGCTACTAACTAGTCAGGTTTGTTACTGGTGAGGCACGATAGGAACTCCCAGAAAAGTCTACTATAACAAAATCAACTTGAAATAAAAACTACATTACATGCTTGCTATCCTTAAAAATTTTATGAACTAGAGCCACAACTTAGGAGTTCCCTGGTGGCTCAGTGGTTAAGAATCTTGTACTGTCACTGCAATCCCTGGCCCCCGGGACTTCTGCATGCTGCAGGTATGGCCAAAAAAAAATTTTTTTTTTTATCTTTTGTCTTTTTTCAGGGACGCACCTGCAGCATGTGGGGGTTCCCAGGCTAGGGGTCCAATCGGAGCTGTAGCTGCCAGCCTACACCACAGTCACAGCAACGCCAGATTCGAGCAGCATCTGTGACCTATACCACAGCTCATGGCAATGCTGGATCGTTAACCCACTGAGCAAGGCCAGGGATCAAACCCACAACCTCACAGTTCCTAGTCAAATTCATTTCTGCTGCACCACGATGGGAACTCCCCCTCGCCAAATTTTTTTAATAAATAAATAAATAATAGCAACAATTCTTACCTAAATAATTGTTGAAAGTTGGGTTTAATAAAGTTTGCTTCAATATTTTGTCTTATACATATGATATGAGTTATTCCATGTTTCTGCAGTATAGGTAGCTATAAAAAAAAAGGAAAACACAAGAGAAATAGTTTAAAATAACAAAACATCATCTCACTGTAACGCAAATATTTGAAAATATACAGGACTCAACTTTAGAATTAATAGAGCCACATGTGAGCCTTAAGTACAGAGGATTAAGGCTAATTCTATAATAATATACCTGAAGTGATTAGCAAAATATTTTAATGATTCAAGATTAATACATAATACACTACATGTCCTCAAAAGGTTAAAAGGATTATTTTAGGAGTTCCTGTTGTGGCGCAGTGGAAACAAATCCTATTAGTATCCATGAGGATGCAAATTCGATCCCTGGCCTCACTAAGTGGGTCAGGGATCCCGCACTGCCGTGAGCTGTGGTGTAGGTCACAGACCTACAGATGTGGCTCGGATCCCATGGTGCTGTGGCTGTGGAGGAGGCTGAAGGCTGTAGCTCCAATTCAACCTCTAGCCTGGAACCTCCATATGCCATGGGTGTGGCCCTAAAAAACAAAAAAAGGAAAAAGGACTATTTTACATTTATAATTTTAGAGCTTGATATGAGCTTAAAGATAATTTATCTGGGAAATAATACCTTCATTATGTACTTTTTTGTATACTGACCTTTGTATCATGTGTAATATCCTCTTTATTAGTTATTTATAATTTAAATTTATATACCCTTTATTATTTATTTATAATACTATATAGTGGTTAAAGATGTGAGCTTGGAGTCATGAGAACCCAAGCTCTATATCCCAGCTCTGCTAATGACCTGAGCACTGTGGCTCAGTTTTCTCTCATGAAAATAAGGAAAACACTACCTGTTCACTGAGTGGTTATGAAAATTATATAAGAGAATATGTTTGGCATAGTACCTGGGACACATGGCAAGTATTTTCAGTAAATGGCAGCTACATATACTAACCACGATTTTAATTTTTTAGAGAAGAGTACTATGACATAAACAACTGTTCAACATCACTGACCTAGTTAACAGTAGTACCATGACCCAAATCTCTATACCTCTCTTTGCCTCTCCCAAGTACACTTTTTCTACATGTAATAAGCCAGAATTAATTTATATAATTCACAAAGTCTAATTAACCTTTTAGGGTTTAAAAATTCTCCTAAAGTTAAAATTGGCAACTTCAAAATGATATTCTGTGGTGCTTTTTTGGCTTTACATTTAAAGCGATTAAACATGACAACTCTAAAAACTATCAATTTTTTATCTGCAAGTAACTATAGGTTTGGGTGAATTTACAGATGATGTTATTTTAATAGTTAGAATATAAATTTCATGAGAATAAGGACTTTGTTCACTGATTCATGTTAAGTATGTGTAAACTGTACATGGAACACAGTAGTTGCTCAATAACTATCTGTTTAATAAATGAATGAATAAATCATGCTGGCATGAACAATCAGAATTAATGAGTTTTCTATTTTCAGTTTATAATCCTGTATTTATTTGTTTTTAAAAATTTTTTGTCTTCCATATGCACCAATGGCATATGGAAGTTCCCAGGCTAGGGGTCACATCGGAGCTCTAGCTCTCGGCCTACACCACAGCCACATGGGATCCAGGCCGCATCCTGTAACCGATACCACAGCTTGTAGCAACACCAGATCCTTAACCCACAAGGTCAAGGATCAAACCTGCAAGGCCAGAGATCGAACCTGCATCCTGATGGATACCAGTCAGGTTTGCTACTGCTGCATCACCACAGGAACTCCTATAATCCTATATATTTCATTTCCTTGCTGTATTAAATACTCCAGAACAGCAATACTAGTAATTCATGAAAGAAGTCAAAGAATTATTTTTATTTGCTATGGACTGAATGTTTGTGACTCCCTAAAATTCCTATGTTGAAGCTCTAACTTCCAAGGTAATGGTCTTAGTGGGACCTTGAAAGGTAATTAGACAGATTTATATAAGGCCACAAGGATGGAGCACCCATGATGGAATCAGTGCCTTTATAAGAATAGGAAGAGAAATCAGAGCTTCCTTTCTCTGCTATATAAGGATACAGCAAAAAGACACCAAACCATGAAGAGGACCCTCACCAAAACCTAATCATGCTGGCAGGATCTCAGACTTCTAGCTTTCAGAATTGTGAGAAATAAGCGTCTATTGTCTGTGGTATTTTATTATAGCAGCCTGAGCTAAGAAAACGTGCTTTTTAAATGTTAATTTCTGCAGCAAAGTTTCCTGTGTCTGGCATAGATTAGAGTTCAATAATCTCTGCATTTCCTGAGTACATCCTGAGACATGGGAAGGAAGGTAAGCATTTGGTAGGGTTAATAATTAATCAATGTTCCATATTCACATTTATGAACCTCCAAGGTGAATTCAATATTCATTTCCTTGTTTATATTTTAACTATGACATGTGAACAAGTTTTCACATCTACTTTAGTAATGTGAGAAACTACAAGACGACATATATAATTAGGGAGAAAAATCTATTTTAACAAGTTTGGAAGGCACATTAGATTACTAAGTAAAAACAAACCTTAAGATAGAACCCAAAAGTAATAGCACACAAAATGTTTTTTACTTTTCAACATATTTTCATTTACGCAAAGCAAATTATGGTCTTATACCTACAAACAAAAGAAAAATTTTTACAAAAAAAAAATAGTTCACTACTTGCAAAAAGCCTAAACTTTTATTAAAACTGTATTTCGATGTAACAAAAGATAGGTTTAACTAAATGAGTATTAGAACAGGAGTTTATTTCCTAAGATTTCCTTATGTCCATTATTATTTTGTTATTGTTATTTTTTTTGACGATATGAAAAGAAACATGGGCTATACTATGGTAACTCATGGTGGGAAATAAATTTTTCCATAGAAGCTTTTCTTCAGTCTAATGAGACCAAGGTGAAGTTAGGGGGAAGAGGTTCTGAGAAGATAGATTTTTAAGCAAATACTTTTATTTTTTCTTTTTAGGGCCGCACCTGTGGCATATACAAGTTACCAGACTAGGAGTCAAATCAGAGCTGCAGATGCCAGCCTATGTCACAGCCACAGTAACACAGGATCTGAGCAAAGTCTGCCACCTACACCACAGCTCACAGCAACACTGGATCCTTAACCCACTGAGCAAGGCCAGGGATGGAACCTGCATCCTCACAGACAATATGTTGGATTCTTAACCTGCTGACCCACAATGAGAACTCCTAGGCTGATTATTTTTAAGAAACAGTAGACAAAGGAAAAACTCCCCATAAACAAATACTTTTAATGTGACAAATAATATAACAGGTATATTTATAAAGTACAATGAGAACACAAAAAGCGAATAGTCTAAAAACATCTTGAAGGTCAGTATTTGTGAATATTACATTATTTGGGTAGTAACAAAAAATTTGTTTTTACAAAGTAAGTCACAATTAAGTCTATAGTTACCTACTCTATCCTTTCCTTAGTGTGTGTATGTGCATTTTTTTTTTTTTTGGTCTTTTGTCTTTTTAGGGCCACACCTGAGGCATGTGGAGGTTCCTAGGCTAGGGGTCTAATTGGAGCCACAGCCACAGCAACACCAGATCCTTAACCCACTGAGTGAGGCCAGGATTCGAACCCGCAACCTCATGGTTCCTAGTCGGATGCATTTCCGCTGCACCACAACAGAACTCCTGTATTTTTTTAAAACCAACATCCCACCTTTCCAACTTAGCTGTAGGTCATCAAAATGACTAGAGTTATTCTTGAATGTGCCTCAACAGTCAAAAAGTCTTGCAGTTCCAAAAGAAATGAAGTTAACTTAAAAAAAAAAAAACAAAAACTCCCAATCTCCTAAAATTCATAAATGCATTAAATTACATCATGGAAGTTTTAGATTCTATAGTTTTTATAAAACCTACTGCAGGTAAGTATATACAAGAATACTGATTCCTAAATAGGCAGATTATTGGGAAAAACATTTATGATAGAGTGTTTCACATTATAATTCAAAGAGAATTAGTAGCATTGTCATAAGTCATAGGGCTGAATCCTCTAGAAAACGGCAGCAACACTACTACATATATTTGAACTAGATACCCTTTTAACTGGGTAACTGAAGACATACACTTCAGTTTAAGAATATAGGACATATCCCTCCCTCCCTCTCTCCCTTTCTCCCTCCCTTCCTCTCTCTCTCTCTCTCTCTCTCTATGCTTCAATACTTTAAAAGCTGAAGCATTCTGACCTCTAATGTCTGGAAAAACAGAAATAAGATTTGAGTCACTTCAATTAAAATATGCGGGTGTGTATGAGTTTGTGCACATGCACATACATATAAACACACACTCTCTCCCTTATCCTTGATAAGAAACGGTTAACTAAAACGTTAAATAACTATATTCTGGGATTTAATTTAATCTCATATTTTTCAGAAGGTATGATTAGCAATTACAGATGTCTAATAGTTTAAAGAGTAATAATTTAAAGGTCAGTTTTTGGGAAGCCTTTTAAATGGATTTCATGAGAAAGATAAAATACAAAAACTCATTTGTGATTTGTGGTCAAATACTTGAGAATTACTGGTCCAGTAAAATTTGGAAATAAGTAGGTATTCCAGAGTAACAATTAGGGTTAATACGCAATATTATGGACGCTTCCCCAAATAAAACTCTGCTAAAAAAAATTTACGCCAGGAGTTTCCATCATGGATGACGGGAAACAAACCTGACTAGTATCCATGAGGAGCAGGTTCAATCCCTGGCCTCGATCAGTGGGTTAAGGATCCAGCGCTGCCACGAGCTGTGGTGTGGTGTAGGTCGCAGAGGCGACTTGGATCTGGTGTTGCTATGGCTGTGGTGAAGGTCAGCAGCTGTAGCTCCGATTCAACCCCTAGCCTGGGAACCTCCATATGCCGCAGGTGCGGCCCTAGAAAAGACAAAAAAAAAAATTTACACCAAGCAGTTGGTTAATAAGGTCTCTTGATGAGCCTAATCTAAAGTTCATACCTTGCTTTTCATAGCAGAAGAATATGGGCCTAAAAACAATCCAGGCAAAATTTCCTAGAAAAAAAAATTGAGATATTTACCATCAGCAATGTAAATCTGTACAAAATATGTACCATACAAATGGATTTGTGGAGTGTTTTCATAGTTGTTACAATAATTTGCTAAAAAGCTTGCTAATTATGGAGTATTTTTTAGCTACAATGAGCAAATGATTGGGAAGACAAATGCAGATGAGCTTTTATGTAATCAAATGACACATTTAAAGTTGAAATACAGTTCTGAAAAGTCAGGTATTTGAACTTCGATAGTGCTTTTTATAAGCACTTTGGGTAAAATTAGTACATCATATTGCAGTTTTATTAAATTAATAAAACACCTCTAATCTTACTTCTATTCTCTGCTATAGTCTAGAAATAAAATAGGTATGAAGAAAATCATCCCTTTGGAATGACACAAAAAAACCCTATTCAGTCAAATCAAAAGTAGCACAAGATAAAACAAGATTACAACTGTTACCTATGTAAAGTAGTACTGCAAAGTTTAAAAATAAAAAAGACCAGTGATTATTGACAGAGTTTCTACAATTTAAAAAAAAATATCTTCTGAATGGTAAATTAAAATTTATTCTTTGTGAATTCAATATTGAAAGTTTTCAGTCAGGCCATGTTATACCCTAAATACTAACTGTTTTTGTGGTTCAGCTCTATGGGACATCATAATTATTTGCATATAGGTCTGATTTCTCCTAACAACTTCTTGTGGCAAAAACTAAATTTTAACTCACATTTGCATTCCCCATACACCAAGTAAAATGTCCCAGGGGTAATCACATATTTTTAAAAAGTGAATTTTTACTAAGAGAAAAAGGAAACAGATCTTTAGAAGTCAATGGATTTCTAAGAAAGGGGAACATGGCATGACCTTGGGGCCAGCCAAGTTAAAATGCAAAAGAAATGCAAAACAAAAAAGTATTGCCATTGGGTTAACTATCACTAATTTCTTCATCCCATACAGTGAGTATTTAACTCAATTTTCTGGAGGATTGGTTGGAAATCAGACACAAAGAGGAACGATTTGTCAAAAGGGTGATTTGCTTTACAGTCAATTCTAAACTAGACAAACATAAAAAGCAAAACTGCTTTCAAAAATACAAATAACACACCCAATTTTTCAGATGGAGAAATAGTAACTCATTAATCATACACATATATTACTAGGTTCATGGTTTAATCTAAGAGAGAAATTTATTTTCACATCTTTTTTAAGAGCCATGATTAACCTTAAACATGTTAATATTTAAAATACTCCTGGAGTTCCCATTGTGGCTCAGCAGAAATGAATTTGGGTATCTATGAGGACAAAGGTTCAATCCCTGGCCTTGGTCAGTGGGTTAAGGTTCTGGCACTGCTGTGAGCTGTGGCATAGGCAGGCAGCTACAGCTCGGACTCAATCCCTAGCCTGGAAACTCCATATGCCATGGGTGCGGCCCCCCCAAAATTAATTAAATAAAATAAAATACTCAGTGATGAACCTACAAATCATGAATCAACAGAACTCAAATTCTTTGTGAAATTAAATTATTTAATACTGATAATAACAATAATACAGCCTGGCTTGAATAAATGAGAAGGTTGTCATACCTGCATCTCTCGTCTCATAGGATAGGTCCATTCCTTAAAAATGGAAAAAAAACATAAGAAAATAAGTAAGTAACATTAGGAAAAATGTTATCCAACTAAAGGTCAAAGATGTGATATATAAGTGCATGGATTTTTAAAGAATACATTATACTTAAAGAATAGTCATAAAAATAGCAGGTTCAATTGGCTTCACGAACTGAAAATTTAAGTGACAAAAAAATTAAGGTAATTCTTTAAATAATTTGGCTTCCAAAATTATGATTATGTTACTTCATACAATGGATGGAATAGCTCAATTATTATAAAGATAGATATATCAGAAGTTTCTCCCAAAAAAGATCTTATAAATTAGAGATAACAAGTAGATTTTTTGTCATTCATGCTAGCGCTAATGAACTGAAGGTATAGCAAAATCCAGTATGGAGAAAAACTCAGGAAGAGTGTTGTGATCAGTGAGAAATATGTACAATGGATGAAAGAGGAATGGAATGTGATAGGCATTTGCCATTGCTGATCTAAACTGCCAGATGCTTATCAAACAGCCTTCCCATATCTCACTTGGGTTTAAGAGTCCCTTTAAAGATACATTTCACAGAAGTATAGTGTTCATTGTAGGCATGCAGACTAAGACAAAGTCAGAAAATAATTCAAAACACCAATGGCAAAAGACAGAAAATATTTTAAAAGTTAGTAAAAGAAAAAAGCAATTATGGTGAACTGATATAAAGAACAAAATACAGTACACATGGTCCTCATTTGCAAATGGACTACATTCCAAAGGTTTCTAACTCGGTTGCTTACAACTCTGAATTATAAATAGTAATTAGGTTTCTAAAGTTAAATCCGGGATTTTCCACTGTGGTGCAATGGAATCAGCAGAGTCTCTGCAGCCCCAGGACACAGGTCTGATCACTGGCCCAGCACAGTGGGTTGAAGGATCTGGGATTGCCAGAACTGCAGCTTAGGTTGCAACTGCGGTTCAGATCTGATCCCTGGCCTGTGAACTCCATATGCCATGGGGCAGCCAAAAAAGGAAAATAAATAAAGTTCAAACTGCAAAAGAATTTTTTAAAGAAACTTATTTTGAAATAATTTTAGAATTACAGAAAATCTAAAAAAATACTACAAGGAATTCCTTTTACCCTCCATCCAGATTCCCCAAGTCAGGGAAGTATTTTTAACACAGAAGGTAGAAAAATGTTGTATATTTCCAATGGAAAGAGTAAATAACATTCCTACAATGACAGCATTTTTTTTTTAAGTAGAGAAGCAAAATACATTTTTTGTCTTTAATATTGAAAAATGGTCTCAGCAATGTAGTAGAAGTAGACTACAAACCCTAAGAAACCATCTCTGTAATGATTGTTAAAGTATATCTCTACAAGTATCTTTAAATGCATAGCTGGACTAACAGGGAAAGGAAATCCCAGGACAGATGCATACTCGCAAACACAAGAAAACGCAAACCCAGAAAGGGTACTGAGCACTGAAACAGAGTATCTTGAAAAGATCTGCTGGTCGTTTCACACCCTTATATTTCTTTGCTTTTGTTTTGTTTTGTTTTGTTTTGTTTATGGCCGCACTGGTGGCATATGGAAGTTTCCTGGCTAAGGTAGAATCAGAGCTGCAGTTGCCAGCTTATGCCACAGCCACAGCAACTCAGTATCCAAACTACCACAAAGGGAACTCTTCTGTTGTATTAAAATGGAGACATAGGAGTACCCCCTGTGGCACAGTGGGATAAGAATGTGACTGCAGCAGCTCAGGTTGCTGCAGAGATGCAGCTTTGATACCTGCCCTGGTGCAGTGGGTTAAAGAATCCAGTGTTGCCATAGCTGCGTCCTGGATTCAATCCTTGGCCCAGGAATTCCCATATGCCATGGATGTGGCCATGAAAGAATAAATAAAATGCATAAAAAAACTCATAAAGAAGGGTTAAAATGCCCAAATCTGGAGTTCCTTGTGGCTCAACAGTATGGAATCCAACTAGTATCAATGAGGGCACAGGTTCGATCCCTGGCCTCACTCAGGGGGTTAAGGATAAGGCATTGCCATGAGTTGTGGTATAGGTCGCAGATGAGGCTCGGATCTGGTCGTGCTGTGGCTGTGGTGTAGGCCAGCAGCTATAGCTCCAATTTGACCTCTAGCCTGGGAACTTCCATATGCCATAGGTGCAGCCCTAAAAAGACAAAAAAAAAAAAAAAAAAACCCAAATCTGAATAAGGAGCTCAATGAATTTTTATAAACATACACACCCATATAATCATCACTCAGATCAAGATTTCCATCATCCCAGAAAGTTCCCTCATTCCTCTTCTCAGTTAATATCTCCTCTTCAGAGGTAACCACTGATTTCTATTATTACAGATTTCAGGATTGTCTGTTCTGGCTTTTTTTTTTTTTTTTTTTGTCTTTTTAGGGCTGTATCTTTGGCATATGGAGGTTTCCAGGCTAGGGGTTGAATCAGAGCTACAGCTGCCGGCCACTACCACAGCCACAGCAGCACAGGATCCAAGCTTCATCCGTGACCTATACCACAGCTCACAGCAACTCGGGATCCTTAACAAATCCTTAACCCTGGCCAAGGCCAGGGATCAAACCTGCGTCCTCATGGATGCTAGTCAGATTTGCTTCTGGTGGGCCATGACGGGACCTTCGTGGCACTTCTTATAAATGGAATCATACAGCAGTAGTATTTTATGTCTGGTTTATCTCACTCAACCTAATGCCTCTAAGATTCATCCATGTTGTTGTACATGTCAGTAGTGTGTTCTTTCTGGTTGCTGTGCAGTATACTACTGTATAAATATTCCATGATTTAATCATTCTCCTGTTGGTGGAGATTTAAGAAGCTTCCAGGTTTTCGCAATTATGAATAAAGGTATTATGAAAATTCTTTTTTTGTTGTTTTGTCTCTTTTAGGGCCACACCCTCGGCATAAGGAGGTTCCCAGGCTAGGGGTCCCATCGCAGCTGCATCCGCTGGACTACGCCACAGCCACAGCAATGTGGGATCCAAGCTGCATCTGCGACCTGTACCATAACTCACGGCAACACTGGATCCTTAACCCACTGAGCAAGGCCAGGGATCAAACCCATGTCCTCATGGATGCTAGTCAGGTTCATTAACCACTGAGCCACGATGGGAACTCCATGAAAATTCTTCTATGTGCCCTTTAATGGACATATGCCTTCATTTCTCTTGGATATATAAGTGGCAATGGGATGACTAAATCACAGAGTAGGTCTATATTTGGCTTTATCAGACAATGCAAAAAGTTTTCCAAAACCAATTTATGCTCCCACCAGCAATGTATGAGAGTTCTAGTAGTTCCACATCCTCACCATGGCCTTATTTTATTTTTTTAGGGCCAAAACCACAGCATATGGAGGTTCCCAGGCTAGGGGTCAAATCGGAACCTTAGCTGCTGGCCCATGCCACAGCCACAGCAAATCTGGATCTAAGCCGTGTCTGCGAACTATACCACAGCTCAAGATAATGCCACATCCTTAACCCACTGAGCGAGGCCAGGGATTGAACCTGTGTCCTTATGGATATTAGTCAGATTCATTTTCCCTAAGCCATGATGGGAACTCCACCATGGCTTTTTTTAAATGGTACTTTACGTGAGATAAAACCTAGGGCCTGCTTAAAGTGGGCAGTCAGATCACAACCAAAAAACTGGGACTTCAAAAGGCAACACCCTGTGCAAGCCCTCATCCCCATATAAATGAGTACTCTTGCCTTTCCTAGCTTTGATCCTGAGTAGGTGAGGGTAGTAAGAGTAGAGTGGGGTTTTCCTAATCACAATTTGGTCCTCACTGAGGTTAGAATTCAATTATCTTTCTGAGGCCAAGAGAAAATTTAAGGTCAAGTGGTCCTGGGTAGACAGTGTCTGTGGTATCTGTGGATTCCTGAGAGAAACAAATGCATCTTTCTGGAAGAACATACCCTAAACCTAGATCAGAAACAATTCAAACAGATAAGTTCTAATGAACTCACAATAAAAAAGTCCATTAAAGATAAAAAAGAGGAAATGAGCCACCATAAAATCGATACAACTGAATCACATCCACAAAGACCGCAGATATTGATTACATTAATGAAAAATGTAACACATTTAATATAGTTAAAGAAATAAGAGTATCACAGTATGACCAAAAATTAAGAAACTAATTTTTTTTTCTTTTTCGGCCAAACCTATGGTATGCAGAAGTTCCCAGGCCAGGGATTGAACCCACATCACAGCAGCAACCTGAGCCAGAGAAGTGATAACATCAGATCCTTAACCCATCATGCCATCAGGGAACTCCAGGAAACTAAATTTAAGAGAGTCAAAAGGAATATGTAGACATGAAGAAGTACGATTAAAATGAAAACTCACCAGATAGGCTAAATAGAAGAAAGGACACAGATAAAGTGAATTTGTTAACTGGAAAACAAAACTACTGAAATAACCTAAATTCAAAATTGGAAAATATAAGCAGTTCATAGACATATAATATAGAATTAAAAGGTCTAACACCCATAGAATCTACCTTCCAAGAAGGAGGGGTGAGAAAATAAAGGAGGAATATACAAGGCATTAATGAGAAGTTCCCAAAACTGATTAAAGACACCTTGGAAATAGAACAGTAAATCCCAGCATGATAAGAGAAAGAAATGTGGGGGTAAACAGTGAAATAGCAGCATAGCAAACACAGAAAAAAGAATTTCTTTTTCCAGATTAAAAGCAAATAGAAAAATGGAAAAGAACAGAGGCCAGAAGAACTAAACATATGCAGTCAATTGATTTTCCTGAAAGACACCAAGGTAATTCAATATTAAAAGAAGTCTTTCAACAAGTGGTACTGGAACAAGTGGATAAATGTCTGGAAAAATAAAATGAATCTTGATCCTGACCACACCTGGGTACATACACACACAAACACATACATACCTCCTCATCTGTCTTCATTGCTATATCTATTTCCAACACTTGATGACAGTGCCTGGCACATAGTAGGCATTCAATAAATAATTGTTGAAAAAAAAAAGTTAGTGTATAAACATAAATACAAAAATGATATACCTCCTACAATAAAACATAGAATATCTTTGGAACCTTGGCAAAAGCAAAGATGTCCTAAAGAGGGCACAAAAGGTACTAAGCACAAAGGAAAAACAATTTAGCAAATTTGACTTCACAAAAATTAAAAACTTCTGTTCAATGAAATATATTGCTAAGAAAATCAAAGATCAAGTCACAAAGACAATATCTGTAATACACATATTCAATAAGAGACTTGTACCCCAAATAAAAATTACACACCAATAATAAAGTGACAACTTGGAGTTCCCGCTATGCTGCAGTGTGTTATGAATCCAACTAGAGCAGTTCAAGTCGCTGTAGAGGTGAGGGTTGATCCTCATCCAGCACAGTGGGCTAATGTGGTGGAGGTCACAGCTGTAGCTCAGATTCAGTCCCTGGCCCAGGAACTTCCACATGCTGCAGGTGCGGCCAAAAAACAACAACAGAACAACCTAATTTTTAAAATGGCTAAGTAAATGAATCTCATTATGGAAGATATCTAAATGTCTAATAGCACATGAAAAGGTGCTCAACATCATTTACTATTAGGGAAATACAAAGTAAAACCACAAGATACACCATTACATGCCTACTAATAACTACAGTTAAAAAATGACAACACTGAATGTTAGTGATGATGTGGAGCAAGTGGGACTCTCAAACATTGCTGAAAGGATTATAAAATTAAATGTTAATCATACACCTACCCTATTAATCTAGCCATTCCACTACTAGGATTTACCAAAGAGAAATGAAAACTATGCCACAAAAAGAGTTGTACAAGAATATTCAAAGCAGCTTTATTCATCATAACCCCAAGTACCCCAAATGTTTATCAGTGGTATACTCATACAATGAAATAGTATTCAGCAATAAAAAAGAATCAACTACTCACACACAATATAGATGAATTTCACAGATATTATGTTCAGAAAGAAGCCATAAATAAAAAAGTCCACTTTGCATTATTCCATTTACAAGAAGTTCAAGAATAGATAAAACTAAACTATGATTATAGAAATCATCATATTCATTGCCTAATATGGAATAGGGTAGAGGTTGCCTGGAAATGAATATAAAATAACTTTCTATGTTAGTAGAAATGGTCTATGTCTTATAGAAGCAGTAGTTACACTGGTATATATATTTATCAAAATTCACTGAATGTACACTTAACATCTATATTATCACACTCCATGTAAATTTTATCTCTATTAAAAAAAAGAGAGCAGGAGTTCCCGTCGTGGCGCAGTGGTTAACGAATCCAACTAGGAACCATGAGGTTGCGGGTTCGGTCCCTGCCCTTGCTCAGTGGGTTAACGATCCGGCATTGCCATGAGCTGTGGTGTAGGTTGCAGACGCGACTCGGATCCTGCGTTGCTGTGGCTCTGGCGTAGGCCGGTGGCTACAGCTCCGATTAGACCCCTAGCCTGGGAACCCCCACATGCCGAGGAAGCGGCCCAGGGAAATAGCAAAAAGACAAAAAAAAAAAAGAGAGCAGTTCCCGTCATGGCACAGTGGAAACAAATCCGACTAGGAACCATGAGTTTTCGGGTTCGTTCTCTGGCCTCACTCAGTGGGTTAAGGATCCAGCATTGCTGTGAGCTGTGGTGTAGGTTGCAGACACAGATCAGATCTGATGTTGCTGTGGTTATGGTGTAGGCTGGCAGCAACAGCTCTGATTCAACCCTTCGCCTGGGAACCTCTATATGCTGCGAGAGCGGTTCTAAAAAAAGCAAAAAAAAAAAAAAAGGAGAGATCTAGACAAAAAAGACAGATTACATACAAAGGAAAGGCAGAAAGACTGACCTTGACTTCTCAACTACAAGGATGGAGAGCCAGAAGACAAAAGAATAATACATTAAAAGTGGTGAAATAAATAACTGTTAGTCTAGAATATATGCTGAGAAAACCCTCTTTCAAGGAATAAAATAAAACACAATTCCAGGAGTTCCCGTCATAGCTCATCAGTAACAAACCCGACTACAGTATCCATGAGGACACAGGTTCGATCCCTGGCCTTGCTCAGTGGGTTAAGGATCTGGCAATGCCTCGACCTGCGGTGCGAGTAAAAGATGTTGCTCAGTTCCTGCATTGCTATGGCTGTGGTATAGGCTATAGCTCAGATTCGATCCCTAACCTTGGAACTTCCACATGCTGTGGGGGAAGTCCTAAAAAAAAAGACAAATCCATTAAAAAAAAAAGTTTACTACCAGCAGACACTTATTAAAGAAACTTTTAGATGTTTTTCTCAAGAAAAGGTACTATTGTCTCTATTTTACATTTCTAGTTTAGGCACAGAGAGCCTAGTAACCTGACTTCCAGTAGTCTGACTCCTAGAGTCCATTCTCTTAATCACTAAACTATACAGTTTTTCAATGTAAGAAAAAACTATATAACAAACATATAGTTATATTTAAACAAATATTGACTATATAAAATAATAATTATAGAGATTAACAGAATAGAAAAATATATGGAATTTACAAGCCAGTAGAGGGGGAAATGTAATCAAATTATACAAACCGAATGTTTACCTGCTTTAACTTACCAATATGTTATAACCTTTTTATATTAAACATTTTTTAAAGAAGTTAGGCTCTGTAATTTTAGTGGAACCCCTAACATTGAGCACAGAAAAAGCATTGAGGAGATCCACAGCACTAGATTCTATGGATCTTATTTCTTTTTCCTTTCTTTTTATGGCTGTAGGTTGGATGCTCCTGGCTGTGGCAACACTGGATCCTTTAACCCACGGTTCCAGGCTAGGGATTGAACCCTCCACATGGACCATAGCCACTGCAGTTAGTTTCTTAACCAACCATGCCACAGTGGGAACTTATCTTCCTAAAAAAACTTATCAGAGCTATGAGAAAGAAGAAAACCATTAAAAAAATGAGTTACTGTTGTGGCTCAGTGGGTTAAGAACCCAACTAGTACCTATGAGGACACGGGTTTGATCCCTGGCCTTGCTCAGTGGGTTAAGGATCTGTCATTGCCTTGAGCTGTGGTATAGGTCTAAGGCACAGCTTTGATCTGGTGTTGCTGGCCAGTAGCTACAGCTCCAATTCGACCCCTAGCCTGGGAACTTCCATATGCTGCAGGTGTGACCCTAAAAAAAAATAAAGAAAAAAAAAAGAGAGAAAGGAAAGAAACATGTTCTTTGGAGTTTGCCTAAAATGAAAATTCTAATTATGTGTGATAAAAGAAGAAAAACAGGGAACACATATAGAGAAATGGTGTTCATATATTTTAGGGAATACTAATGCAATATGCCAATGCACTTATAGCCACAGAATAAATACATGCTTCTTTCTGGTGTATTCTGGTTTATCAATTTTACCTGAAGATTTTTTTTTTCCTGGAGAAAAAAAGTGTTTTCAAAAAATGACACTAGAGTTCCCTTCATGGCTCAGCAGTTAATGAATCTGACTAGGATCCATGAGGAGGCAGGTTTGATCCCTGGCCTCACTCATAGGTTAAGGACCCAGCATTGCCAGTGAGCTGTGGTGTAGGTAAAAGATGCAGCTCAGATCCTAAGTTGCTGTGGCGGTGGTGTAGGCCGGTGGCTATAGCTCCAATTCGACCCCTAGCCTGGGAACTTCCATATGCTGTGGGTGTGGCCCTGAAAAGCCAAAAGAAAAAAAAGGAAAAAAGAAAATGGCACTAATTAAAACTTTTATATTAAACTTGAGCATATGAAATAGAATTTTAAGGGAAACAGGTTTCAAACGAATTTTGAGCTTACCATTAGTTGTATTCAATAGAACATATACGTTGTTTTTATAGAAGAGATATTATAGGTGTAAAAAGCAAGCTATATGGGATAATGAAAAATTACTCCTATTCATAGGACAGATAAACACGTAGCCTACTTTAGTGAGCACGACCTGCTGTAACAGGCATGGATCCTTTGAAATCTAGAAGGCTTTTTCCCACAGAAAATTTCATTTGGAATAGTTCCTGGTACTAGCATCAGATTCTGCTCTCAGGAGCCTACCCTCTGTTTATCTAGCCCTGATTACTACCTACAGAACAAATCTTAAACCTGCCCCGTCTATCAATTCTGGCTTTAGTGTTCGAAATCAAGATTTTTTATTTCTTTTGGTCCTATCTGCATCATGTGGAGTTCCCAGGCCAGGGGCTGAACCCATGCCACAGCAGCAACTTGAGCCACTGCAGTGACACAAGATCCTTAACCGGCTGTACCACAAGGGGATTCCCTAACTTGAACGCCTAGGTCAAGATTTTAAAAGTCATCCATACTCACAGTCCTGCTCTACCAGACACTTATCTGTCTGAACATGTTTTAAATAACCAAGTCTTACCTGTATCATACTCAATCTTAATCTCGGCCCACCCACACTGTTTCTAAAATCCATCACTTTAGAGATGGTAGTATTAATGGGGCAGACTGCCATTATTGAGTTACTACCGTAGTTTATTAGTAGAATCAATTTCCCAAACTTTGATGATTAGCCAAATTATCTAACTATATTTTTCAAAGTAAAGCAAGCCAAGGAAGACAAAAATAAGCTTTACTGTGAAACACCATGCTTTTTTTTTTTTTGTCTTTCTGCCTTTCCTAGGGCTGTCCCCCGACATATGGAGGTTCCCAGGCTAGGGGTCTAATCGGAGCTGTAGCCGCCAGCCTTTACCAGAAGTACAGCAACTCAGGATCCAAACTGCGTCTGCAACCTACACCACAGCTCACGGCAACACCGGATCCTTAATCCACTGAGCAAGGCCAGGGATCAAACCTGCAACCTCATGGTTCCTGGTCAGATTCGTTAACCACTGCGCCACGACAGGAACTCCCACCATGCTTCTGACAGAAATTAATTCACCAGTGAAAAATCCTTCGATCAATATGAGCTAGAAGGTACCACGTATTAAAACAACTTTCAGGCTCTCTTCTTCCTTCTCAAGTTAATGCAGTTATACGATCTATAAAATCACTCTTAGGGGATAGAAAAAATGCTATTAAAATGTTTGAAAATCAATAATCAAATAAAGATAGTCCTCTTCAGAACTTGCTCTTTCCTTTAATTTCCATGCCTAGCTCAAGCTTTGCTTAAACCATAAGACCAAAAGAGATTTTCATTCTAAAAATGAGAGGGTTGGAGGGATGTGAAAAAGCAAAGGGGCATTTAAGTAAGATGCTTGCAGAGTTCCCGCTATGGCACAGTGAATTAAGGAACCAGCATTGCTTGCCCATGGCTCAGGTTCCAACCCCTAGCCTGGGAACTTCCATATGCTGCAGTGTGGCCATCAGAGTTATCTAGCTCTATCTTAAACCAATTAAAGCAGAATAGGAGCCCAGGAATGGTTATACTTTAAAAGTTCCCTGGGTGATTCTACTCTACAGTCAGGTTAAAAAAGCACCATTCTAAACTTAAAGGGGCTAGGAGAGGAATCCTCAGACACATTAAGTAATTCTTATTTTTGATTCTGTAAGAAGGGAATTAAAAGACAAAAGAAAATGGAAAGGATAACATTTAAGTTGCCAAATTGCAAATGAAATAAATTACATCTCACTTTCTCTCTGAAAAAAAGATAAAACATTAATTTTTGGGAGTTCCTGTCATGGCGCAGTGGAAACGAATCCAACTAGGGACCATAAGGATACGGGTTCGATCCCTGGCCTCACTCTGTGGGTTAAGGATCCAGCATTGTCGTGAGCTGTGGTGTAGGTCGCAGATGAGGCTTGGATCTGGCACTGCTGCAGCTAAGGAGTAGGCTGGCAGCTATGGCTTCAATTAGACCCCTGGCCTGGGAACCTCCATATGCTGCAGGTGCGGCCTTAAAAAAAAAAAAAAATTAATTTTTGAATTAGCAATAGCCCTAACTATTCAACTAATTTGTTTAGAAATTTTTACCATAGGAGTTCCCATTGAGGCGCAGCGGAAATGAATCTGACTAGGAACCATGAGGTTGTGGGTTTGATACCTGGCCTCACTCAGTGGGTTAAGGATCCGGCATTGTCGTGGGCTGTGGTGTAGGTCGCAGACGCGGCTCGGATCCTGCATTGCTGTGGCTGTGGCGTAAGCCAGAAACTGTAGCGCTGATTAGACCTAAGCTTAGCCTGGGAACCTCCATGTGCCTCGGGTGTGGCCCTTAAAAAAAAAAAAGAAAAAGAGGAGTTCCCGTTGTGGCACAGTGGTTAACAAATCCGACTAGGAACCATGAGGTTGCGGGTTTGATCCCTGGCCTTGCTCAGTGGGTTAAGGATCTGGCGTTGCCATGAGCTGTGGTGTAGGTCGCAGATGCGGCTTGGATCCCGCATTGCTGTGGCTCTGGCATAGGCCGATGGCTACAGTTCCGATTGGACCCCTAGCCTGGGAACCTCCATATGCCACGGGAGTGGCCCTAGAAAAGGCAAAAAGACAAAAAATAAATAAATAAATAAAAGAAAAAGAAATTGTTGCTGTAAGTTGCTCTTTTTTCTTCACATGTAAAAAATACTACTGTAATTTTGCCACAAGTAAGAGTCTATTACCAAAGCCAATTAAGATTCTTTCATTAATTCAACATTCATCAAGTTTATGATGTATATCAAATACTATTAAATGAAAGAAACAGTGGCTCCCACTCCTGGGCATCTATCTAGAGAAAACCTTGACTCGAAAACACACATGTACTCCGATGTTCACTGCAGCACTATTTTCAATAGCCAAGACATGGAAACAACCTAAATGTCCATTGACAGAGGAGTGGATCAAGAAGGTGTGGTACATACACACAATGGAATATTACTCAGCCATTAAGAAGAACGAAATACCGGCATTTTTAGCAACATGGATGGACCTAGAAACTATCATGCTAAGTGAAATCAGCCATACAATGAGACACCAACATCAAATGCTTTCACTGACATGTGGAATCTGAAAAAATGACAGACTGAACTTCTTTGCGGAACAGACGCTGACTCACAGACATTGAAAAACTTACGGTCTCCAGAGGAGACAGTTTGGGGGATGGGGATGTGCTTGGGTTGTGGGATGGAAATTCTGTGAAATTAGATTGTTATGATCATTAAAAAGTAAATAAATTTTAAAAATAAAATAAATGTAAAAAAAAGAAACAAACAAACAAAGAAACAGTGGCAAGAATTTATTGGTGCCTAAAGTTCCCTTTTAGGCTACCATGGAAATCAGACATTGACCAAAATTATAAGTATGATAACTGTTACAAAGGTAGGCATAAATATACCAAGTGCAACAGAGGTTTATAAATCTGCAGGATTAACTAGTTTGGAGAATGGGAGAGGGGACAGGAGGAACTGGCGAAATCAGGGAATGCTTCTCTGAAGAAACAATGCCTCAAGTGAGATCTAACCCAAGAGCAAGTAGTTAATTAGGTGAGGGCAAGGGGAAGGCTGGCAGTCATGGCAGGGGAAAAGAGTAACATGAAGGTCCTGAAGTAGTGGGGGGCAAGGACGAATTAAAGGATTCCAGAAACTGAGAGAAGATGAATACGGACAAGGCATACAGAGAATGGAGCAAAAGGAAGAGCAGCTTATAATGAGACTAGGGAGGTAGGCAGATGCCAGTTCATTCAAGATCATGCAGATGATAAATTACGGGTTTGAATTTCACCCTCAAAACAATGGGGAATCACAGCAGTTTAAAGAAATGACAATCTTTCTGCAAACTGATCTAAACAGAACTAAATTTTTTTTTTTTTTTTAGCTGCACCAGTGCCATGTAGAATCTCCCAGGCCAGGGGTCAAACCAGCTGCAGCAGCAACCCAAGCCACTGCAGTGACCACACGGGATCCATAACCTGCTGCGCCACAAGAGAATCTCCAACACTGCTAAATGTTTACTAGCCCTGTCCTATAAGGAGTGCCCTGACCAGTATTTCAAGAAACTTGGAGGTAATATTTTTATAGAAGTGATCATCAAGCTATCATAGCCTGATTACACCAATCATTACGAGCCTTCATTGAAATCCCACTACTTGATTTTTTTTTTTTAACTAAAATAAGGTTTGGATTCTGATGGTAGTGCTTCCTATGTGTACAGAACTATGCTAGCTTGTCATCTGAACCGTGTATGACCATTTGCCACTTAACATAACTCACTAGAAATTAGAAAATCAACATTCTGTTTTATTAGTTTATCATGAGTCCTATTTAATGGTTATTTATAGTTTTGTCTGCTCAGAAAGCATCCTCCATCTTTTGTGGAAATGCTCCTCTGCTTTTGGTGGGAGAGCTACCAATGATAAACTTTACTCCCCCAAACCAGTAAGTGAGTACATGACCTAGACTGACTCTTAACTGTATTCATCCCTTCCTGGCTCTCTTGACTCTTTCAAAGGATGGGCACATGACCTAAATTGGGCCAGCCCTCTAGGTTTTAAACAATGAAGCTTAGAGAAAGGCACTTTTACTCCTCAGTGTGAAGGCTGTAAGGATGTGATCCTCTTGAGCAACTGATGGCAAAACTCCATTATCTGAAGAGAAGCCCAAGAAAAAGAACAGACCCTGAGAGAAAGTAGAGACACGCATTAGTGAAAACCATAGGCAGTTCTGATGCATTATAATACTATCTAGTCAAGTCCCTGAGACCAACTGCATTTCAAAGTTTCTGGCTTTAGTTACTTTTATTTTTTGCTTACTTTCCTCTGGTTTTGTACCTCCAACCAAAAGACAACAAACATCCAGTGCTATGAAATAAGGAATGATTTGGCTTTCAATATGTGCATCACTATATACCAGGTTTAAGCATTACTTCTGTCCAACACAAGAAAGCTATATTCCTCATAAAAATCTTTGCAGGGATAAAATATATTATTTACACAATAAAAGACTAGGAGTTCCTGTCATGGCGCAGTGGTTAACGAATCTGACTAGGAACCATGAGGTTATGGGTTCGATCCCTGGCCTTGCTCAGTGGGTTAAGGATCCGGCATTGCCGTGAGTGGTAGTGTAGGTTGCAGATGCAGCTTGGGTCTGACGTGGCTGTGGCTGTGGCTGTGGCTGTGGCCAGCAGCTGCAGCTCTGATTTGACCCCTAGCCTGGGAATCTCCATATGCCACGGGAGTGGCCCAAGAAATGGCAAAAAGACAAAAAAAAAAAAGACTAGATAAAAGGTCTGTAAACATTTTAAACTAGAACTATTAAGATTAGAACAGTAAAGAATTGAGGCGTATTAAACAGGACAATAAGGAGTTCCCGTCGTGACACAGCAGAAACAAATCCGACTAGGAACAATGAGGTCGCAGGTTCGATCCCTGGCCTCGCTCTGAGTTACCGTGAGCTGTGGTGTAGGTCGCAGACGCGGCTCAGATCCCGCCTTGCTATGGCTCTGGCATAGACCGGTGGCTACAGCTCTGATTAGACCCCTCGCCTGGGAACCTCCATTTAAAAAAGAAAGGAAAAAAAAAAAAAGAAAGAAAGAAACCGGACAATAAATTAAGAATCAGGAGATCAAGGTCGTCACTGTGTCTTGTGCTGGGCATATTATTTATTCTTAGTAAGGTACAATTTCTTAACCTGAAAAGTGGGAAGGCTCTACATTATTTCTAAGTTGATTCCAGTGCTGAAATTACTCATTTTGAGGATGTAAAAGCATCCTCTTCTTTCACATTATTTCATATAAAACAAAGAAAAAAGTGTTAATTCATTTTTAACCTAACCTAAATTCTACTTTTCCCATTTAAGAGTCCACTCTTAAAACACGAAATTCTCAAGGATTACTACAAGCAAAATATCCCTCCCAAATAAAAAATGTGAACCACATGTAAAGATATTCAATAGAATGAATATTTGGTATAAATTGAATGATCTCAAAAACAGAAATTTTAGATTTCTTTCTTCTTAATTCAACTAAAGCATAACTGAATATCCTTGTCCTGTTACTAATACAGTCTTGAGAAAAATTCTAATTTAGTAGTCTGAAATACCATAAAGTACTCTAAAAATAAGTGGGAGAAAACTCAATACAAACGTCAGTGAGGAAAGAAATACGGTAGGGTAAAAAGAACCCCTAATTAGAAATCCAGAGATCCCAAGTTATTAAGAATTTTGCTCTTCATATTAACTTCCCTCCAAACGGCAAGTTTTTCGAATGAAGTTTTCAGTTTCAAATGAGCTAGTTTTGTGACATTTTTATTCTTCTTCAAAAACACCAAAAATCAAACCAAAACAAACCAACTGCTTCGGGAAACTTTCTGAAGGCACACGTCCAGGCTCAGGCCCCAGAATCTATTCCACACGTGGGGCAATGGGTCCCACAACAGAATCGACGACACCAAACACTATCCCTCAAAACGACATTAAAAACATTACTCTCGCATTGCCTTGGCCATAAAAGAGGAACCTTACTCCGAGTAAGTCCTCGACGCCGAACCTGGCAGGGAGAGGACAGCTTTCGCCCGACTACCTCAATCAAGAAGAGCAGACGGCCCCTGCCAGAGGAGTCCATGGAGAGAAGAGGAACTAGTCAGTGAGCCAGGGTTGGGGCTGACGGCCTGGGAGCGCGAGGGCCCCGCCCCGAGGTCCCGGGACGCCCTCAGGAGGCCACAGGGCTCCCGAAAGCTGGAGGCTTCGACGTTTGGGGCCTGGGGTCGCCCCTCGGCCGAGGAACCACAAGAGGAGGCCTGTGCGTGGCAGTCACCGGATGGACTCACCTCGGCGTCTTCTTTGCACTGCGGGAGCGAGGGGAACTCCAGCTTCACGTCCTCCATGGCCCAGGCCCGCTGGCTTGTGGGTGGGGTGGGGTGGGAGTGGGAGTTACCGGCCCGACCGACCCTGGGGCTGGCAGTGGCGGTGAAAGGAAGGAGGGCGGGTGGACCAGGGGACTGATGAGTAGGCAGCGGGCTTACAACTAACACACGCGGACTAAAGAGTTCCAGCGACTCCGGCGGCGGCGGCGGCGACAGCCGGGAAGAGGAGAGTTGGGCGGCTCGTGCCCGGCCGCCATGCTGTTGCCGTCTCCCTCCCCCACGAAGCTCCGCGCCCCTCAGGCCGCCAGGCTCTGGCACCAACACTAGCCCTACAACCGTCTCCTCCTTCGCGCCCGTCCCAGCCAATCCCAGCCCACGCTCGCCTTCTGCCCGCCCCACGCGGCCGCCAGGTGTCAGCGCGCCGCAACCCCGCCCCTTCGCGAGAGCGCAGACGCGGGGGGGCGGGGCACCAGAGGCGCCGCAGCGGGAGCTCACCCCCTGTAGAGGAGGTGGGGCTGCGGAAGGCAGAGGGGTAATCCGAATCCGTTCTGCCCCTTCGAGATTAACAACGGGGAAAACATCCTAGTCACCATAAACTGGCAAAGGAAACTACATAGTTTTCTCCCCCCCTCAGAATCCTACCCAGTCTGTGGTGAGTTTATAACCAAAAGAGTAATGAATGAAGTTTCACCTGAAAATTGTTATGCTGCAAATGAAATACCATCACTTTTAAGCAAATCTAAACAGTGCACTTTTTTTTTTTTTTTGGTCTTTTTGCCATTTCTTGGGCCAATCCCGCGGTATATGGAGAGTCCCAGGCTAGGGGTGGAATCTGAACTGTATCGGCCAGCCTACATCACAGCCACAGCAAATCGGGATCTGAGCAGCGTCTGCGACCTACACCACAGCTCTCGGCAACGCCAGATCCTTAACCCACTGAGCAAGGCCAGGGATCGAACACGCAACCTCATGGTTCCTAGTCGGCATTCGTTAACCCCTGAGCCATGAAGGGAACTCCTAAACGGTGTACTTTTAAGAATACTTGGGAATAGAAAACAACTAGAAAATATCAAGAAAGAATAGCAAGTAGAAAAAATTGCTAATAGAAATTGATAGCCCACTAAGTAATTTGCACATAATACTCAAGAAAGTTTTCTTACTTTAATGCTAAACTTAACACTTCACCTTATTATTAAACTACATGGCTTTCAATATCTTTTTAAAAGGATTTGAGTCAAGTTAATATTATACTTTTAATAAAGTTTAGGTATATGGTATTTCTTCTGGGCCTAGTATCTTTTTTTGTTTTAACAGATGAGGAAAATCAAACTTAGAAGTAGAAGAATCCATACTTTTCAAATACGTACACCAAACCAATTTTTAAAAAAATACCACCACCAAAGTAAGAAGGGAAGAAAGGAGTTCCCGTTATGATGCAGCAGAAACGAATCCAGCTAGCATCCATGAGGATGTAGGTTCCATCCCTGGCCTTGTTCAGTGGGTTGGGGATCTGGCGTTGCCATGAACTGCGGGTAGGTCACACATGCTGCTTGGATCCTGAGTAGCTGTAGGCAGAGGGTGGCAGCTGTAGCTCTGATTCGACCCGTAGCCTGGAAACTTTCATAAAAAAAAAGCCAAGGAAGTCATTCATTAACTGATTTGCAAATTACAATGGATAAAATAAAAAAAGCATCACATGGATATTTGACCTAGACCTGACAAACATCCTATTACTTTTTATAATCGTATTTATGAATACACTGCCAGTATATATAGAAATAGATCAGTTCAGTAATTGGAGCATTAGATGGTTTGAGGGCTCCATTTTCTCTACCACCATGTAAACTGTTCTCTTCCTTTTAATAATTTTAAAAAGACACACAATACTCTGCTAACAAGCTTTTAATTTGAAGAATTATGGTATAATTAAAGTCATATGTCATTTTTTAGTGTTTATGAAACTGGAATCAGTTTTTCTTAACACCTTTAATAATAACATAATTGATACCCAATGATGATTTCCTATTGTAATTTGTTAAAGCTTTAATTGCCACATATGAGAAGGAATTGTTTATAGCTAACAGAACTTTTGACCATTTTCGACATCAACATCCCCTACATCAGACACTCTTAGCCTGGTATCCATATATACCTATATAGTCCATGGGTGAGCTTGGGAAATAATCTCCTAAGTCTTGATGTAGGCAAAATTGTGTGTGTGTGTGAATTTTTCTGTAAAAAGGCTACACACCAGCTCAAAAAGGAACTATCGCCTCACATAAGAAAAACAAGTCACATTTAAAGCAAATATTATTTGTAATCATAATCTTTAAAAAAAGTTATGGATATGCCCATACTATTTCAATTCACTATCACACAGACTAATCATGGCAGGTGGAGAATAAATAAAGACTTTCTGGAAGGAGGAATATATAGATATAGAAACACACATCTGTGTTACACAAAACAAGATACTCCCATGAATACTGAGTGTGAGAACTCTTTTAAAATAAAAGTCAAGGAGTTCTCGTCGTGGTGCAACAGAAACAAATTTGACTAGGAACCATGAGGTTGTGGGTTCGATCCCTGGCCTCAGTCAGTGGGTTAAGGATTGCATGTTGCTGTGAGCTGTGGTGTAGGTCATAGACATGGCTCAGATCTGGCATTGCTGTGGCTGTGGCATAGGCCAGCAGCTACAGCACTGATGAGACCCTTAGCCTAGGAACCTCCATATGCCATGGGTGAGGTCCTAACAGGACAAAAGACAAAAATAAAATTCAAAAGTCTATGACATAAATACAATTTCATCTTGGTTATTAAATAGTTTTTACTAAGAATTTAATGGACCAAAGTAAATGTAGTTTCATAAAAGACAAGAATATATGTAGGAGAACTGAATCAAACAGATTTTATTAAATTTTAGGATGAAGAAAACAAATGATATAAAATAAGTTGTAAGAAATGCTCTCTGTACTACTATCTCAAACCATTTTCAAGGTTTTACAAAATACACAGCAAATACGAAAAACTTCAACATACTCTTATAACCTGCTGCAATAAATGCAACATTAACAAACATTCAAATTTCTTCTGTACGTCTTAAAAGCAAGATTACTGAATTACTAATTTTTACAATGTTATTCATATATATTTATTCATATGCTATTATTGAGATCATTGCCAATACACACATTATTTTCCTTAAGTTTATTTTTACATTAAGCTAGTATCTGTCATGCAGCCATCAAAAACCTTACAGTAAATTACACAGGCTTGTAGTCCAACTTAGACTCTAGCTTCTTAGAGTCAGCCACTTTTCTGACTGCTTTCATGAAGTCTTCCTGTACTACAAAATCATGATCAGCACGAATTGCAAACATACCTGTGGAGAATAAAACAATGTTACTGTTATATATAATACTGAATTATTTATTATAAGGAAAAAAAAGGGGGGTAGGTGAAATGGTGAAGGTGGTCAAAAAGTACAAACATCCACTTAAGTAAGTCCTGGGGATGTAACGTACAGCATGGTGACTATACTTATTTATACTGCTTTGTATATTTAAAAGTTGCTGAGAGCAGATCTTAAAAGTTCTCTTTTTTTGGCTTTTTAGGAACATAGAGAATTTTGCTGCTGCTGCTTCTTTTTTTGGCTTTTTAGTGCCAAACCTGTGGCACATGGAGGTTACCGGGCTAGGGTCCAATAGGAGCTGTAGCTGCCAGTCTATGCCAGAGCCACAGCAATGCAAGATCCAAGCTGCATCTGCAATCTACACCACAGCTCATGGCAACGCAGGATCCTTAACCCACTGAGCAAGGTCAGGGATCAAACCCACAACATCACGGTTCCTAGGTTCCTAGTTGGATTCATTTCTGTTGCACCACGACGGGAACTCCTAAAAGTTCTCATCATGAGAAAAAAATACTTTTTTATGTGGGATGATGGAATGTAAACTAGATTTATTGTGGTGATAATTTAACAATATGTACAAATACCAAATCATTACGTTGTACACATAAAACTAACATGTCAATTATATTTCAATTAAAAAAAAAATTTGGAGTTTCTGTTGCGGCTCAGTGGGTTAAGAACCCGACTAGTATCCATGATGTATTGGGTTTGATCCCTGGCCTTGCTCAATGGGTTAAGGACCTGGCTCAATGGGTTGCCATGAGCCGTGGCACAGGTCACAGAGGAGGCTCGGATTTGGCGTGGCTGCAGCTGTGGTGTAGGAAGACAGCTGTAGCCCAGATTCCACCCCTAGCCTGGGAATTTCCATATGCCACAAGAGTGGCCGTAAAAAGAAAAAAAAAATTTTTTTTGAAGAAAACTAAATAGTGTAATATTATACTATGGAATGTGAAGAAGTCTAGATGTAATACTTCTCAGAAAGCGTTCTAATATGTTAAAAACCACTATCATTGTTCAATTAATTTCCATAGCTATAGTAAACATTATTTTACAAATCAAAACAAGACAAGTATCTGGATATTTAAAATCCAGCTTAAGGAGTTCCCTCCATTAGGATCCATGAGCATGTGGGTTCAATCCCTGGCCTCTCTCACGGGTTAAGGATCTGTTGTTGCCATGGACTGTGGTGCAGGTCACAAATGCAGCTCAGATCCCACGGTTCCCACATTGCTGTGGCTGTGGCGTGGGCCAGCAGCTGTAGCTCCAATTTGACCCTAGCCTGGGAACCTCCATATGCCCCAAGTGCGGCCTTAAAAGGCAAAAATAAATAGATAGATAAAAATCCAGCTTACACAATCCCTGTATCCAATGGCATCTTGAAAGAGCAAAAGAAAACCCAACTATCAACAATACATATTCATTTCAGTCAACAGTTTCCTATCTCTACAGGCAAGAAATTCCCTGGAAGGAGGGAGAACATGTATGCTTTGGAAAACACAGAACCCCTCCAATAAATTTTTTGGCTTTTCCTTGCTAATAATCAAAAACTTAAAGAATAAAAATTAAAGAACGTCAACAGTAGTAGGCTTTAACAAAAATCAGTGGCATTATTCAAGTAAGAAAATATACCTTTTTTATGTACAAATTGATATCTTATGATTTTCATATTCATATATCACAGTTCAATTTTTTTCTTTCCAGTTTCAGACAAGAAATACTACCTGACAAGGTGGGAAAAGGGTTTTTTTGTTTGTTTGTTTGTTTTTATACATTAGTTGTATCATTGAAACAATTCTAATATCATGATAAAGTTGGTAAGTTATCACTATCTATCAAATAAATCCTAGTAGTATTTTCATTGAGGATCTGCTTATACTCAATTTTCACTTACATAAAATGAGTAGGATGCAACAGAAAATTTCAAGGGTGGAGTTCCTGCTGTGGCCGTGTCTCTACAGCACTGGGACACAGGTTCCATCCCTGGCCCAAGACAGTGGGTTAAGGATCCGGCCTTGCCGAAGCTGTGGTGTAGGATGCAACTATAGATAAGATCTGATCCGTGGCCCAGCAACTCCATATGCCACAGGGTGGTCAAAAACGGGGGAAAAAAAATTTCAAGAGTTATTTCCTGTCTTCCCTTTTAGGATGTCTACATAAGGAATCTTGGCAACAGCCATTCTATGCTGTCCTCAGAAGCCAGGTAACTGGAAATGACTGGTTTTTTTATTCTCCCCTGCATGCAGCAGCATGCAAAAGTTCCAGGGCCAGCATCAAACCAGCACGGCAGCATCTCAAACCACAGCAGTGATAATGCCAGATCCTGAACCCACTGCACCACCAGGGAACTTCCGGAAATGACTAGTTTTTAAATAGTAAAGTTTTAGAGTTCCCATTGTGACGCAGCGGAAACAAACCCAACTAGGAACCATGAGGTTTCAGATTCAACTCCTGGCCTCACTCAGTGGGTTAAGGATCTGGTGCTGCGGTGAGCTGTGGTGTAGGTCGCAGACATGGCTAGGATCTAATGCTGCTGCGGCTGTGGCATAGGCCAGCATCTGCAGCTCCAATTCGACCCCTAGTCTGGGAACCTCTGTATGCAGCAGGTGCAGCCCTAAAAAGCAAAAAATAAATAGTAAAGTTTTAAAACTTGTTTAGAAGGCTACAACTAAATTAATCAAGTTATTTTTCCAAACCTTGTGCATATTACTGTTTCCAATAATTATTTAGTGAATAAGTGAATCTGTGATACATTCTAATCCAAAAGGATGATAATCTTAGGATTTGAATGGAAAAGACAACTATAATTCAATCAAATATATTTTGCTAAAGATATGTTAACAAAAAAGGCTTTAAGTTCCTGCTGTGACTCAGTGGTTAACGAATCTAACTAGTATCCATGAGGACATGGGTTCAATCCCTGGCCTCGCTCAGTGGATTAAGGATCCAGCATTGCAGTGAGCTGTGGTGTAGCTCCCAGACGAGGCTCAGATCCAGCAATGCTGTGGCTGTGGTGTAGGCCGGTGTACAGCTCCAATTTGACCCCTACCCTGGGAACTTCCATTTGCCATGGGTGTGGCCCTAAAAAGACGGAAAAAAAAAAAAAAAAAAGGGTTGATCTAATAAATAAATAAATAAATAAAATTCCAGTATGTATCCAGATGAGAATACCTCATCCAGTTAAAAAGCTTAAACTTTAACCCATAAAAAAAATTATAGCTCTTCAGTGGAAATAGGTAAAAATAATTTTTTTAAATATGGGAGAAAAGGGGAGTTCCCATCATGGTGCAGCAGAAACGAATCCGACTAGGAACCATGAGGTTGCAGATTCAATCTATGGCCTCGCTCAGTAGGTTAAGGATCTGGTGTTGCCATGAGCTGTGGTGTAGGTCGCAAACATGGCTCAGATCTGGCATTGCTGTGGCTCTGGCGTAGGCCGGCGACAACAGCTCTGATTAGACCCCTTGTCTGGGAACTTCCGTAGGTGTGGCCCTAAAAAGACAAAAAATAAATAAAATAAATAAATAAATAAGGGGGAAAAAAGAGAATGTCATAATTTAATGGTACCAGCCTTTAAGATTATGGTACTGCTTTTGTTTGGATTCCAATTTCACCAAAGCAATCATCCAATAAAAATTTAGGAGTTTCAGAAAGAAAAACAAAAAAAAAGGAGTTCCTGTCCTGCCCAGCAGAAAGGAATCTCACTAGGAACCATGAGGTTGCGGGTTCACCCCCTGGCCTCACTCAGTAGGTTAAGGATCCGGCGTTATCATGAGCTGTGGGGTAGGTCCCAGATGTGGCTTGGATCTGATGTTGCTGTGGCTGTGGCATAAGCTGGCAGCTGTAGCCCAAATTTGACCCCTAGCCTGGGAACCTCCATATGCTTCGGGTGCAGCCCTAAAAAGCAAAAAAAAAAAAGCAAAAAATATTTGGGAGTTCCCATCGTGGCTCAGCAGTAACGAACCCTCCTAGTATCCATGAGGACATGGGTTTGATCCCTGGCCTCGCTCAGCGGGTTACGGAACCAGCATTGCCATGAGCTGCAGTGTGGCCGACCAAGCTCAGATCCTGAGTTACTGTTGCTGTTGCTGTGGCTATAGCATAGGCCAGCAGCTGTAGCTCCAATTCAAACCCTGAATTGGAGGCCTGGGAACTTCCACACGCCCCAGGTACAGCCCTAAAAGACAAAAAAAAAAAAAAAAATTTAGTCCAGCGTAGATTTTGGAAAGAGAATGTCATTAAGTTACTCCAAGTAGTTCAGGTGACAGGAGTTTACTTATTATTTTTGTTTATTAGTAAGTCTTTATAAGCATGATTTACTGTGATTTGTACTGAGAATTTCTAGACCTGCAGATCTTTAATCCAGATACTGAGTCATAGTATACTCATGAAGATACTCCTATGGAGAAGCCATGTCTGAGCAGCCTCTTGTTGAATTTACAAGAAATGTTAAAATAAGGCTAAAGGTGATATGAAAACAAGAGCAAATCACTTACTGCAATACTTAAAAATTTTTCATCTGCAACCTACGAAAGTCAGTAACTATAAAAATTACTGTAGAAATTAATTTTTTTGATTTTAAGATTCTGTACGAGGACAAAGACTAAAAATTACTGTAGAAATTAATTTTTTTGATTTTAAGATTCTGTACAAGGATAAAGACTAAATGACTCTCTGTAGGGTTTTATAGCCACTTGGTATAAAAATAGGATCACACAAACCAGAAAATTATATTAAAAAACTACTACATTTCTACAAGCTGCATGAAATTTTTTTTTTTTTTAAGGCCACACCTATGTCATACGGAAGAGCCTACCTAGTCTAGGGATCAAATCAGAGCTGTAGTTGCTAGCCTACACCTTAGTCACAGCAACGCTGGATTCGAGTTGCATCTGTGACCTACACTGTAGCTTGTGGCAACATTGGATCCTTAACCCACTGAGCAAGGCTGGGGATTGAACCTACATCCTCATGGATACTAGTCGGGTTTCTTAACCCACTAAGCCACAACAGGAACTCCAAACAGAAAATTCATAAATCAGTCTTTCAAAGCTAATTGCCGACAGACTAGTATCAGAAGACATGTCATCCATTTTGCAGCAGATACCCCTACCCAATCAGAATTCTGCCACAGGTATAGCAGAAAATTAGGTATGGTCTCGGACTTACTTCATGGAGCCAGACATGCCATCACATGCCATGTCTTTCACACATTCTAGCCTAAGGTATCCGTAAGTGCAAAGGAGTTAAAATCCCCAAGGGGAACTCATCCAATGGAGAATGAATGCTGGTAAATGAATGCTCCAGTCTCCCTTATTTCAGCCAGATAATCTGGAAAAAATTCTGTTTCTCTGCAGTCTCATCAAAATCAAACCCATCTTGTCTGTAACAGTTACTTCAATGGTATATATACCCTTATAACAGCTTTCTCTTTCCATCTCACTTGACCCATTCTCTCCTACTTCTTAGAATCAATTTCCCAGAAACAACAAGCACTCAAATCCTTGCAAAGCTCAGGCTCTGCTTTTGCACAGACCCAAACACATTTTTAGCAAATTAAACAAATCAAAATCAATAGTAAAAACTGTTCTTTAAACCCTTACCTGCTTCAGGAGTTCCCATCGTGGCTCAGTGGCTAACGAATCCGACTAGGAACCAAGAGGTCGAGGATTCGATCCCTGGCCTTGCTCAGTGGGTTAAGGATCCGACATTGCTGTGAGATGTAGTGTAGGTTGAAGATGCGGCTCTGATCTGGTGTTGCTGTGACTCTGGCAAAGGCTGGCAGCTACAGCTCCGATTAGACACCTAGCCTGGGAACCTCCATATGCCGTGGGTACAACCCTAGGAAAGGCAAAAAGACCAAAAAAAAAAAAAAAAACAAAACACAAAACCCTTACCTGCTTCAGTACAAACATTTCTCAGGTCTGCTCCATTAAAGCCATCTGAAAGCTTCACAATTGCTTCATAATCTGTTTAGTAAAAATACTGCAATTTAATAAAAAAAAAAAAACTTTTCTTCATTTATGTCAATATAGAAAATTAAATGAAGAACTTACTTTGAATTTTGTCAGCCAGATATCATCTCTGTTAACACCCCACAATATTAACAACCAAAAACAATACTTCTATTAAGTAAACAAGCACCAAGCAGAAATAAACATACTTCTGAAACTGTAAAACCAAGAAATACCAAGATCTCAAGGCATCATAACCTGTTACTACACATGCAACAGTTATATGCATGTGAACTTCAGGTATCTGTCAAGGTATGACATTAAAACTGTAACAAGTTGAATAAATCTCAAATATTCAAAATCAACTGCAACCACAATGAAATTTAATCATACAAGCCAAATATAAAATATACTAATCATAGTCATCAGACATCATTTTATCATAAAGAATTGTTAAATGCTAGAGTAAGCACTTGCTAGCTTTTCTGGTTTCTGTGAAAGCTCCAAGTGTTGAGGTAACGGATTTATGATAACAGTTAATAGTTAAGTGACTTTTCTCTCCACATGGTAGACTTAAAATGAAGGGCTGCTGGTTTAGGGTAGCAGTTATGGACTGGATATAGAAAATGGAGAGAAGAGACAGCACAGGCTACTATAACGTGAATAACTAATAAGACACCCTTTATCAGGCAATCTAGAGTATGTCAACCTCTACTTGAAATCGCACAGATAATTCACTAATTAGATGTCATTCAGGCTCAAGTTCATGTAAGCTTCTTGAGAACAGATTCCTCAAAATAGCACAGTACCTGGCACCAAGGAAGCGCTCAGTATCGGAAGAAGCTTCTATTTTTTTTTATTTTTTTATTTTTTTGTCTATTTGTTATTTCTTGGGCCGCTTCCGAGGCATATGGAGGTTCCCAGGCTAGGGGTCTAATCAGAGCTGTAGCCACCAGCCTACACCAGAGCCACAGCAACGTGGGATCCGAGCCGCGTCTGCAACCTACACCACAGCTCACAGCAACGCCGGATCGTTAACCCACTGAGCAAGGGCAGGGACCGAACCCGCAACCTCATGGTTCCTAGTCGGATTCGTTAACCACTGCGCCACGACGGGAACTCCGGAAGAAGCTTCTAAATTCAGCTCAATCTTTTCAGCTCCAAACTCTTTCACATGAGTAATGAGAAAGGCAATGATCAACTATTTCTAATTATTTTGGACCACTAACTTTTTAAAAGAGTTTTTAAAGCTGCCTGGCAATTACGCTACATTCCCGTAGTTCAGAGGTCAGCACACTTTCTGTAATGGACAAGACAGTAAATATTTTAGGCCTTATAGGTAATATGGTCTCTGTCAAAACTACTCATTTCTACTGTTGTCATGGGAAAGCAGATATAGACAATAAGTGAATAAATGGGTGGTGTTGTGTTACAACAAAACATAATTTACAAAAACAGAAGGCAGGTATAATTTGGCCCACAATAGAATACATGGTTTGCTGGATTTTATCCTAGTCCACTTTCTCATTTCTATAGAAGATAACTATTTTATAACTTCTCCTCTGTCCTCAAATCTCCAACAATACTTTCCCATCTTCACTCCAAAGCTGCTTCCTAATTCACTAAAAAAATAAAACCATTCAGAAGAAAAACTCTCGGGAGTTTTTGTCGTGGCACAGCAGAAACACATCTGACTAGGAACCGTGAGGTTGCAGGTTTGATCCCTGGCCTCGCTCAGTGGGTTAAAGATCCAACATTACCTTGAGCTGTGGTGTAGGTCGAAGACACAGCTAGGATCTGATGTTGCTGCGGCTGTGGCACAGGCCAGCAGCTGTAGCTCCTATTTGACCCCTAGCCTGGGAACTTCCATATGCCGCAGGGGCAGTCCTAAAAAGCAACAAAAAAAAAGAGAAGAAAAATTCTCTATTCACCTGTCATATTTGAAAACCTATTATCATCAGCATCTATATATACTTATTTCCTAGATGTCTGTGCTCATAAACAAAGCCAACCTCTCTTCCAAAAAAGTGCATTATCAACTTGTCTCTCTCCTAGATCATTCCCATTAGCACAAAAAAAGTGTTGTAAGTTCTTCCACCTTAAAGAAAATTCCCCCAAAGCCTCATCTCCATTTCTTCTCTTCTTCCCTTTGCTAGAGAACTCCTTGAAAGAGCTGTCTAAACTCAAAGGCTCTCGTCCTCATCTCTCTGATAGCCATCTGAACAAGGTTCACTCCTACCACTCCAGAGAAATTTCTTTTGATGAGGCCCCAGTGATCTTCACATAGCACATCCAATCTCAGAACTCTTCTTATCAAACCCATTGTCAGCATTTGACAGGAAATTAATCCCTCCTTATAACAATTTCTTCATTTATCTCCCAGGACAGCATTAGCTCCTGGTAAACTCCCAACTCTGTGACTGTGCTTTCTCAGTCTTCTTTGATGGTTTTTCCCCTCAACTTAATGTTGGAAGTAGCCATTTTTTAATCTCTTCTCTAAGCACATTCACTTCCTTGCAAACATACTTATGCTGATATTACCAATATTTACAACTTTAGCATAGGCCACTCCAATGAACTATTTGTGCATGGAGAATTATTAACATCTTTATCGCTATCTAATTGGCATCTCAACTTTTTTTTTTTGGCTTTTTTTAGGGCCGCACCTGGGGCATGTGGAGGTTCCCAAGCTAGGAGTCTAAAGCTGCTGGCCTATACCACAGCCTCACCAGATCTGAGCCGAGTCTGAGACCTACACCACAGCTCAAGGCAACATCAGATCCTTAATCCACTGAGCGAGACCAGGGATTGAACCCACCACCTCACGGTTCTAGTCCGATTCCTTTCCCCTGCGTCACAACAGGAACTATGCATTTCCAATTTAATGCTGCCAGAATTATAGTTATAATTCTCCCTTTAAAACCTAATCATTCCAGTCTTCCCTTAACTTTAATTGATGGCAATTCCATCTTCCCCATCACATGAGTCAAAAACCTAAGTATTCCCTGGTTCTTTTCGTCAGCTCACACCTTACTTCTAATTCATAAGCAAGTCCTGTCATCTCTACATTCAAAATAAGTTCAGAATCTTTTTTCTTTTCTTTTTTATTTTTAGGGCCAGATGTTCCCAGGCTAGGGGTCAAATCAGAGCTACAGCTGCCAGCCTACACCACAGCCACAGCAACTCAAGATCCAAGTCACGTCTGCTACCTACACAGTTCACAGAAGAGCTGATAAGATTATACTCTCATCTCTGCTTTTAACATTCTATAATATAAAAATTAATAAAAAAGATCCTATCATTCCTCAGCTTACAATCCTCCAATGGCATCCAAGTCACTGAAAATAAAAGGCAAAGTTCCTACACAATACCTCAGTAAGGCCCTACACAATCTGAGCCCTATTACTTCTATGACTTATTTCACTCGCTACTGTACCATTAACTCTGCTGCAGACACCTTGACCTCTTTGCTGCTCCTAGAATGTTCTAGACATGAACCTGCTTCAAGGTCTTCTTACCTGATGCTCCCTCTTTATGATTTTTCTCCAAATATTCATATCTAGCTCTTCCACTTTTTAGGTCATTGCTTAAAAATCACCTTGGTAAGTCCTTCTCTGTGCTTGCCCATGCTGCTCTCTACCCACTTCCACTTAAAAATGTATTATTCATGCCTGCTCCTGGCATTACCTATTCCCCTTTCCTTGCTTTATTTTTCTGTGTAGCACTTATCATCACCTAACATACTATACAATTGACTCTTGAACAACTGAGGAATTATGGGCGCCAACCATCCACATAGGTGAAAATCTGTGCATAGCTTATAAACAGCCTTCTGTTTCCACTGTTCTCCAACTGTGGATTCAACCATCCCCAACTAAGCTGTACTGAAGCATTTAATACTGAAAAAAAAATCCACATAAAAGAGTTCAAACCCACATTGTTTAAGGGTCAACTGAATATTCTACTTCACCTGTCTTTCTGGTCAAGAATATAAGTTATATAAAGGTTGGAATTTGCCTGTTTTGTTCATTGCTATATCTTCAGCACTTACAAAACAATTCCTAGCATACAGCAAATGCTCAAAAATGTTTAGCTGAATTTAAGACCAGATTTGATAGACTATCAGTGATATCCAATAGCTTTTTGTTTCATTTACCAAATGTAAATATATACAAAATTGGTTATTTTCTTACCTATTTCACCATGCTTTGTAATGGGACCTGCATGGATTTTCAATATATCTAATCTTGCTTGTTCATTTGGTAAATCAATATCTGAAAATAAGAAAATTATAAGAAATTCTCTTACAGTCAGGTTTTTTTTTTTTTGTCTTTTAAAGTAGGAGGTAGGCTGGAGGTATGGGAGGAGAAAAAGACACAGAAAACGGGAAACAGACAGCAGGAAAAAAAACTCAACTCACGTATTTTTCTATCTAATCTTCCTGGACGAAGCAAAGCAGGATCCAGTGTATCTGGTCTGTTTGTAGCCATGATCATTTTAACTCTATGTAGAGTGTCAAATCCATCCATTTGATTTAGTAACTAGGAATATATTTGTGAATCAAAATCAAAGTATATTTTATAAAACATCCCAATCATTAAAAAATACAGCACACAACTTTTATATGCCTAAGACCATGAAATGTGTTGCTTATACATATGTAATGTTTAGTATGAGCATTTGATGGAATCATATTTTTCTCACTTTTTTTTTTTTTTTTTGCTTTTTAGGACCACACCCGTACCACATGGAGGTTCCCAGGCTAGGGGTCTAACTACAGCTAGAGGTCTAGCTACAGCTGTGGCTAGGGGTCTAACTACAGCTAGGGGTCTCCCTAGAGCTGCCAGCCTATACCACAGCCACAGCAATGCCAGATCCAAACTTCATCCACGACCTACATCACAGCTCACAGCAACGCCGGATCCCTATGAACCCACTGAGCAAGGCCAGGGATCGAACCTGCCACCTCATGGTTTCTAGTTAGATTCGTTTCTGCTGCGCCACGACAGGAACTCCGTATTTTTTTCTATGTTACAAAGGGATATATTTTCCATCCTAAAAGTTCCAAGATAGATTATTTAACTATATACCTTTTTATAGCTATCAGATCTAATAAATCTGAAGCATCCATCTATTTAAGAACTATGAAACTATGTGGATCTGATTTCCAATGTTTGCATTTTTTTGTTACAATTACTTTTTAAAATAATTAAAACTAAAGTTTAAAGTGCTTATGGTATGCCAGACATAAAATTTACACTAGATAACTAGACACAATGATTTTCTATGAGTTTGATAATAAATCTATTAAATATCATTTCAAATAATTCTATTATACATAAATACATTGACACACTTAACACATTTCCTTCAATTCCTAAAATTTTCTTAAATAGAAATGTTGAAAAACCTAACTGCAGTCAACAAACTTTTTAAAACAAAGCTATTTCTTTATGTTAATATGTCTAACACTGGGAACTCCCTGGTGGTCCAGTGGTTGGGACTCAGTACTTTCATGACAGTGGCCCAGATTCAATCCCTGGTATAGGAACTGAGATCCCACATCAAGCTGCTGCATGCCACAGCCAAAAAAACAAGGTATGTCTAACATTCAAAAAATGTTAGCTAACAATATATCAATTACATGAATAAAACTATTATCTGTGTTGTTTTTAAAATACCTCAATTTATGGCTTCTGAGAGACTCCACAATTTTAAAATATTTTGCATTTTCTCATCAGACCAATTTATGAAAAGCAATTTTTAAATATCCCTATCGAGATAGAAATTGACAATGCGTTACCTATGCTACCTATGTATTTACAGAAGTTGGAAAATGTGCTTGAAATCTTGCTATCTCTCTCACAGAATCTGGAGTAGAAAAAAGCTTTATATTAATTTCAATATCGCATCACCCATCTTCAATAATCAAAACTAAAATAGTTTTATTTTCAGCAAGAAAGCAAGAGAGGAAAGTATTAGTAATTTTTAGAGCAGCTGCATACATAATTATAATTCATTTATTGCCACCAGTTTTAATATGTTACTCATAGAGCATCTTTTTTTTTTTTTTTTTTTTTTTTTAGGGCCACTCCTGCTGCATATGGAGGGTCCCAGGCAAGGGACCAAATCAGAGCTGTAGCTACTGGCCTACCCAACAACCACTCCAGATGCGAGTAGCATCTACAGCCTACACCACAGCTCACAGCAACACTAGATCCTTAACCCACTGAGTGAGGCCAGGGATCATACTTGAATCCTAATGGACACTAATCAGGTTTGTTACCGCTGAGCCACTACGGGAACTCCACTCAAAGTATCTTAATAAAGCTAATGCAAGATCACATTCACAATAACATAATTTAACTATTTCAATGGCTGGTCTGCTCCAAAAACAGAATACAGCTGTAAATCAAATGAAATTCTCTAGATATACTTATTTTCTAGTACTCATTTTCTTACTGGTAGAGAAAAGTGTTCATTCCTGTATTTCAAATTCCATACTTAAGTGCATTCTTCAGTTAAACCACTGCACATATTTTGACCTTTAAATATCCAATGTTCACGTCTTCGTTTCATAAACATTGATTGTTTTATAAACCCCCTTTACCAAATATTACCTCCATTAAAGTTCTCTGAATCTCTCTATCAGCTGAAGTACCCTCAGAAAACCGACGACCACCTAAAATAACAATATGGAAACTCATGTGCATTACTCTACCTCTTTGAGCATCATTTAAGAAAGCAATACAAAAATAATAGTGTCTAGGACTTAAAACATTAAGATGAAATTAATTAGCAAGAATTATGCTGACAAATTGATTTTAGTATAACTGCTCTCATTTTCTCAATGTTAGAAGTTATTTATTAAAATTGGTTAAACTTTCTCAATGTTAGAAGTTATCTATTAAAATAGGTTAAACTTTTTTTTTTAATTTTTTTTTTGTCTTTTGTCTTTTTTGTTGTTGTTGCTATTTCTTGGGCCGCTCCCTCGGCATATGGAAGTTCCCAGGCTAGCGGTTGAATCGGAGCTGTAGCCACCGGCCTATGCCAGAGCCACAGCAACGTGGGATCCGAGCCGCGTCTGCAACCTACACCACAGCTCATGGCAACGCCGGACTGTTAACCCACTGAGCAAGGGCAGGGATCAAACCCACAACCTCATGGTTCCTAGTCGGATTCGTTAACCACTGCGCCACGACGGGAACTCCTAAACTTTTTTTTTAATTTTATGGCTGCACCCATGACATACGTAAGTTCCCAGGCCAGGGATTAAATCTGAGCCTCAGCTGTGACCTATGACATAGCTGCAGCAATGCCAGATCCTTTAACCCACTGTGCCAGGCTGGGGATTAAATCGTGCCTAACCCATGCCTCTGGAGCGACCCAAGCTGCCACAATCAGATTCTTAACCCATTGTGCCCCTGGAGCGACCCAAGCTGCCGCAATCAGATTCTTAACCCATTGTGCCACAGCAAGAACGCCTCTTAATTGTTTAAAAGTAACATTCAATTCAGTTTGCTACTTCACACAAGCTGCAATTAGCAATGAGGAAAGGAGGGGAAGCTCACTTAGATCTAAAAAATATTTCCTATCACTCTCAAGAAAAGTTTAAATTTAAAAAGTGTTATTCTTACCAATAGCATCTATTTCATCCATAAAAATGATACATGGCTGATGGTCCCTGGCATAATTAAACATTTCTCTGATCAAACGAGCACTTTCACCAATGTACTTGTCTACAATAGAACTAGACACAACCTGATTAAAGGAAAAACATCAAGGTAAACATAAGACAGTTCAAATAAAATTTAATTTCAACAGCTACAAGAATCCTCCCTTTACCTTTAAGAAATTGCAATCCAGCTGGCTAGCAACAGCTCGGGCCAAGAGTGTTTTTCCTGTACCTAGAAAGAACAAAAGAAGTCCTAATTAGATGGAAAGTGAAACAAATTTTCAAAAGCCTTAAAAATGTAATATACGGTGTTCCCTGGTGGCTCAGTGAGTTTAAGGATCCTGTGTTGCTGCAGCTGTTGTGTAGGTCAAAGCTATAGCACAGGTTTGATCCCTCCCTGGCTCAGGAACTTCCACATGCCGTGGGTGTAGCCACATGCCGTGGGTGTAGCCAAAAAAAAAAAAAAAAAAGTCATCTGTTGAACAGTAAATTTTGATAAATGGGGGCCAAATCCTAAATACAATTTCCATTTAAAATTCCAAAGCACTTTCATTCTCAATATTAAAATTTAAAATTATACTCAAAATATCCCTTGTAATTTTATTTCAAGCAAAGTGAATATATACTTTAAAAATATATCAAACCCTACTTACAAATAGACTAAGATGGAAACTTGTATATTAAAATTCATTGGTCTATGCTGCACACTGAATGGACCTTTACCTATGTGTGATATTGTAATATCAAGTATTGGTTACTTGGAAACTACTGATTCAATGGGTTATGAAAATCTTCCACATACTAGTATTTTTCATTATACTATATTAAAAAAAATCACATTTCTTATTACCAATCTTATTATGCCTTTTATCAACATATCTGAAAGTTGTTAAGCTCATAGTACCAGATGTAAAGTTTTCAAAGGCTCTAATTTTTGCATAAAAGCTCAAATTTCTTCACTGGTTACAGATGGTTTCAGTTGTTTACTTTAATATGATGGGCTAACTTCATTTTTTTAAAAAAACATGTGACAGGTAACCAACAACCAGTGTGAATAACCAATAACCAGTCTGATAACGACAGACTGTCTGAAATTATCCTTTCAAGTAAAAATGGTATTCTCTAAAAAGCAGCTAATTCAGCAGGCAACTTAAATAACTATACAAGTGCTTTTCCTAGAAATATCTATCTTACTCAATATGCAACAGAAGTACTTTATATGTATTTTCCACAGAATACAAAACATTATTCAAGGATCATGAGTTAATAAATTTTTTTTTTTTTTACTTTTTAGGCCATGCCCACAGCACATGGAGGTTCCCAGGCTAGGGGTCAAACTGGAGCTGCAACTGCTGGCCTACACCACAGCCACAACAATGTAGGATCTGAGCCATATCTGTGACCTACACCACAGTTCATGGCAACGCAAGATCCTTAACCCATTGAGAGAGGCCAGGGATCAAAGCCACATCCTCATGGATACTAGTCAGGTTCGTTAACTGCTGAGCCACTATGGGAATTCCATGAGTTAATAAACTTTTAATAATTATAATTTTTACTGCTTTAGCAAAGATATTTTAAAGTGAAACTGGCATCTTTTTTTCAATACTGCAAATGCGAATGGCCAAGAAGACAATGACTACTATACTATTTTGCACCATTGATTTAAATGATTCATGCCACAGCATATGCAATGTTACTCTCATTGTTTTGTACCATTAGCACAGATGGTAGTTGGCTCTTCCACTGTGTTGACACCTTAGCATTATGAGAGTATGTTCTGACCTTGCAGATAAACTCAAAGTGTCTGTGGGCCACCCAGAGGTCTGTGAGTCACAGAGGACCACTGACTACTATCACATGGCCTGTTAAGAGATACACCTTATGAGGCACAAGAGGACTGAGCACACCTGGAAAAAAAAATAGCAGACATACATCTTCAATCCCTTCCTTATTTTGAATAGAATGGAGCTTTGAATTCCCAAGATAAATTTCCATTTAAATATTCATTCCTTCATTTATTGATTTATTTTTTGTGTTTTTAGGGCCACACGTGAGGCACATGGAGGTTACCAGGTTAGGGGGTCTAATCGGAGCAACAAATGTCAGCTACACCACAGCCACAGCAATGCCAGATCTAAGCTGCGTCTGTGATATATACCACAGCTCACAACAACGCCAGATCCTTAACCCAATGAGCAAGGCCAAGGATCGAACCCACAACCTCACAGTTCCTAGTGGGATTTGTTTCCACTGCATCATGCTGGGAACTCCTATTCCTTCGTTTATTTCATAGTGGGGCAAATATAATTCAATACCAACCTGGTGGTCCATATAACAAACAGCCTTTTGGAGGTATTATTCCTACACGTTGGAATAATTCTGGGTTTGTAAGAGGTAATTCTATTACCTAGAAAAGAAATTGAATGTTTTTTAAAAACTTAGTAAAGAATTTGATGTACTTTCAAATATTTCAAGCAAAATATCAGCAGAGTTGTGTACACATCTTAATTCATAATAGATTTAGAATTCCATACTATGTAAAACCATTTGTATTAGAGGTATTTCTTCAGGTAGATGTAAAATATCCCTTAAGTCTAAAAATCTTCAAGTATTTTTTAAATTAATTGATTAGGAGTGCCCATCATGGCTCAGCAGTAACAAACCCAACTAGTATCCATGCGGATGAGGGTTCCCTGGCCTCAATTAGTGGGTTATGGATCTGGCACTAGCATGAGCTGTGGTGTAGGTCACAGAAGGTGGCTCCCATCTGGCATTGCTGTGCCTATGGCATATGCCAGCAGCTGCAGCTCCAATTTGACCCCTAGCCCAGCAACTTCCATATGCCATGAGTGAGGCCCTAAAAAAAAAATTAATTAAAAAGCATATAGGGAAGTCCCTGGTATACTAGCAGTTACGGATTTGGCATGGGGTTACTGCTGTGTTGCAGGTTCAATTCCTGGCCTCGGCATGGCCAAAAAAAAATGCATGTGGTAATCTAAAGTATTTATTATTTAACACACTTTGTTAAAATAACCACAACACCTAATTAGGGTGATAGTTGCAAAGCCATAAAATCTGTCAAAACACTTCTGGACTGTATACTTAAAAATCTGTGTACTTTACTGAACATAAAATTACGCCTCAATGAAAAAAATTACACCACAAAAAATCTGCATTTGAATACAACATAAAATAATTATAAAATGGGGAACTTGGGTAAGTTATAACTGCCTCTGAGAAATGGTATATATTGGACCTCCCACTGTGGCGCAACAGCATCAGCAGTCTTGGGAGTGCTGAGACGCAGGTTTGAATCCCTTCCTGGCACAGTGGGTTAAGGATCCGGCATTGCTGCAGCTGCAGCTTAGGTTGCAACTGCAGCTGGGATCTGATTCCTGCCCCAGGAGCTCTATATGCCTGCCACAGAGTAGCCAAAATATGAAAAAAGAGAACTGGTGTATAAAATTTTCTTACATTGGCAATTTGTCATAGCAGTCTTTTTTTTTTTTTTTGTCTTTTGTCTTTTGGCCCACCCACAGCATGTGGAAATCCCTGGGGCCAAGGACTAGATCCACATCACGGCAGCAACCCAAGCCACGGCAGTGACAATACAGGATCCACCACTGTGCCACCAAGAAATTCCTTGTTATCATAGTCTTAAAAAATTGTAAGTTCTGGTGTTCTAAGACTGAGTCAAAGAAAGAAAAGTAGAGATCAGAAAAAGTGAGGATGGAATTCTCGTTGTGACTCAGCAGAAACAAATCTGACTGGCATCCATGAGGATGCAGGTTTGATCCCTGGCCTCACTCAGTGGGTTAAGGATCTTGTATTGCTGTGAGCTGTGGTGTAGGTCACAGACGCAGCTCAGATCTGGTGTTGCTGTGGTGTAGGCCAGCAGCTGCAGCTCTGATTCAACCACTAGCCTGGGAACCTCCATATGTCGTGCGTGCAGCCCTAAAAAGACAAAAAAAAAAGAGAGAGAGAGAGAAAAAGTGAGGATTTGACTGCCCAACTTAAACTCTCTACAGTACCAATAACTTGAGACATAAACTTCTACTGAAAAATCATGTTCATGAGGTACGATTAAGATATGCCAAAAGTGTAATAAATTAATATTCTCAAGTGTCTGCAGACAAAAAAGGGTATTGCATGTCCACGTGTTTTGTGTGTGTGTTTGTGAGAGAAATTCATTCTGTTCCCATGGCTAATGCAGCAAATCACTGTAAAAGATTTCACTGTTCCATAAATCACTTGTTTTGCCCTACCTACAAAGTGAAAAGAATAGGCTTTTATTTACATTTATGCCAGTGCTTCCTCAAGTATTATTTAAAAAAAAAACAACAACAACATGGAATGCTTCATAATCACCTGGAATGCTTGTTTGAATGCTAACTGCTGTGTCCAACTTCCAATTTACTGCATCAAAACCATGCAGAGGGCCTAGGAATATGTATTTTTAATCAGAGTTTCAGAAAATTTAAAGTGCTAAAGTCTGAAAACTACTGGTTTAGAGCTTAAATCAGATAATGTAGGCCATCCCAACTAACCAAATTCACTCCTGAATATTTCCATCTCAAAGGAGGATGAAATCAACTAGACAATGTAATTTGCTTAAAAGAGAACTGTTAAGAAGCCATTTGTGCTGTGAAGCAAGGCTATCCTGATTTGACTCTTCACGTGAATTTTAAAAAGTTTAAGCCATCCTAAAGCCAATATTTGTATTAAATTACAGCAAACAGCTTTAGTAGAATAAAATATTTAAGGCATAAATAACTCACTCTTATAAGGGTAATGGGAAATTAACCAGGTAATAGGGACAATTATATTACACATGCTATCCAAGTGTACACTGACCCAAATAACCTACTATGACATGGCATGGACATTGGATTATATCAATTATTCTTAGCTTTTTTTCTTCTTTGTCACAAAAAAGAGGTAAATAATTTCACCAAATTATCTCCAAATTAACAAAAGCCCGTAATTTTCATAGCTAGAATTTCAGTGCTATTCCTCTCTCGGCAAAAAAATTAAATATTCGGAATTCGGTAACCACTATTTGCACACATTTTACGTCCTCTTTTTCTCTTCACACATTTTAAAACCAGTACTATTTATCGGTAAGTTCAGAGAACAAAGCATACACTACCAACCTCTCTTAATTCTCGAATCTGTTCTGATAGCCCTCCAATCTCAGAATAAGAAACATTCCCAGGGTCCTCATGAGACATGTTATAAACCAGTGGATCCACTTCTCTTGGCAAATATCTGTAATGATAAGGTGTGCATTTGTCTTTAAAAGATATGTTTTTTTCCAGATTACAGAGTATAAGTAAGTTGCTTATGAAAGCACCTGTAGGTGATCTTATAAAAAAATTATGTTTACACTAACCTGAAATTAGTAAAAAGGAGAAAGTGGCAAAATATTCAGTGATTTTAAGAAGCATATATTTTGGGAGTTCCCATTGTGGCTCAGTAGGTTAAAAACTCAACATAGTATCTGTAAGGATGTGGATTCCATCCCTGACCTCACTCAGTGAGTTAAGGACCCAGTGTTGCTGCAAGCTGTGGCATTAGGTCATAATTCATCTTGGATCTGGTGTTGCTGTGGCTGTGGCACAGGCCGGCAGCTGCAGCTCCAGATCAACCCCTGGCCTGGGAAATGCCATATGCCACAGGTATGGCCATAAAAAAAAAGGAAAAAAAGAAAAAAAAGTAGCAGCACATATTTTGGATAAAATCTTTCCGAAACAGAGTAGGAAACCTACCTCATGATAGTTAGTGTAGTCATATCCAAAGCAACTCTTGTTCCTGGCTTCAGCTTACTTTTGTCAAGCTAAAACAGAAGATGTTACATAAACACTTGAAAAGAGGAATACCATCTAACAAGAGCATATTTAGAAGACAAAAAATCATTTTTAACTCAGAGAGAACACTTAAATTATAAACATCATGCCAACAGAAGAGCTTATAAAAGTAGTAATTCAAAGTTATTTCCATCTGCCTCTTAAGAATACCCTGTTGTGCAATCTCAGTGTGAAATATGCAATCAGTAGTACACAAAGTTTGAGGTGGCAATGACTTTGGTTTTGAAGAAAGAATGGACCACAGTATTTTATTTCAAAGGCTTACTATTTAGTATAGTTGTGCTCATTATATTGATTTAGGCATGGCAGTAGAGTGACTTTAGCAATTGGTACCAAAGCATTTCTACAGAAATCCATTTGTGAACATTTGGGAGAAAGAAAAGGGAGGTCTCTTAAAGGTACATCCATTAGACTTATTTTAAAAATTAAGAAGTTCCCGTCGTGGCGCAGTGGTTAATGAATCCGACTAGGAACCATGAGGTTGTGGGTTCGCTCCCTGCCCTTGCTCAGTGGGTTAACGATCCGGCGTTGCCGTGAGCTGTGGTGTAGGTTGCAGACACGGCTCGTATTTTGCGTTGCTGTGGCTCTGGCATAGGCTGGCGGCTACAGCTCCGATTAGACCCCTAGCCTGGGAACCTCCATACGCCGCTGGAGCGGCCCAAGAAATAGCAAAAAGACCAAAAAAAAAAAAATAATAATAATAATAATAATAAAATAAAAATTATAGTTTGGGGAAGAATGTGTTATGTGACCATAGGAGACAAGGGGGAAATGCACTGTTTCCCCTTAGAGTTTTGTTTTGATTTTTGGGGGTTTTTTTTTGCTTTTCAGTTTTACACCTGCTGCATGTAGAAGTTCCCTGGCTAGGGATGGACTGGGAGCTACAGCTCTGGGCCTACACCACAGACACAGCAACACCAGATCCAAGCTGCATCTTCGACCTACACCACAGCTCACAGCAATGCCAGATCCTTAACCCACTGAGCAAAGCCAAGGATCAAATCCACATCCTTATGGATACTAGTTGAGCTTGTTACTGCTGAGCCGTAACAGGAACTTCCTCCCCTTAAGAGATTTTTATTAAAACGCTAAGGAAAAAAGAAAACCCAGCAATCGTCATTCATGCCTTTGCTATACATAAGACACTACGGTAAATGCATTATATATTGTTAAGTCATACTAGAGAGTTTATTGACATGTTTAGGCAGAGTAACTTATTTGGACAGGTTGGATAGAATCTATCTTAATAGATTCCAAGTACACTCAGGCTGGTACTTTAAAAAAATTAAGCCACTTTTTGATAGTATAAAAAACTGCTTGCTAATACAATTTCAGAATCATACAAATTACTGATCCCTTTTCACAGGATTTTGCAGAGCTCTTAATTTAGGATTTAGTGCCAATTAAAACATAGATGAGTTAAATACAAAATTTAATATAATGGATCAAGTTAAAAAAATTGCCAGGTAGAGTAGTCCCCCCCATATCCACATTTTCAATTATTTGAAAATATTAAACAGAAAATTCCAGAAATAAGCAATTTTAAGTTTTAAATTTCATGTTGTTCTGAGTAGCATGATGAAAGCTATGTCCTTGGGACATGAATCATCCCTTTGCCCCCACATATCCCTCCCGTTAATCACTTAGTAGCCCTCTCAGTCAGTGGATCCACTGTTGTGGTATCACAGGACTTGTGGTCATATAATCCTTATCTTAATAATGGCGCCAAAGTGCAAGAGTAGTGATGCTGGCCATTACAATAGGGCAAAGAGAAACCATAAAGCACTTTCTTTGAAGAGGGCAAAGTTCTTGACTTAATAAGGAAAGAATAAAAATAATATGCTGAGGTTCCTAAGATCTACAGTAAGAACAAATCTTCTATCCATGAAATTGTGAAGGAGGAAAAAGAAATTCATGCTAGTTTTGCTGTCAAACCTCAAAGTACAAAAGTTATGTTATGGCCACAGTACATGCCAAAGATGGAATGTAAGATGGAAAAGGCATTAAATTTGTACAAGGCATTTTGAGAGAGACCACATTCACATGACTTTTGCATATTTTTATAATTGTTATATCTTATTATTAAGTTTTTATCTCTTTCTTTTTTTCTTTCTTTCTGCACTTAACTTTTTATTTTTATGACCACACCTACAGCATATGGAAGATCAACAGCTAGGGGTCGGACTGGAGCTGCAGCTGCAGCTGCAGGTCTAAGCCACTGCCCTGACAACACCAAATTTGAGCCGCATCTGCAACCCGTGCCGCAGCATGTGGCAACACCAGATCCTGGCAAGGCCAGGAATAGACCTTACATCCTCACAGACATTATGTCAGGTTCTCAACCTGCTCAGCCACAATAGGAACTCCCATAATTTTTAAATTAAACTCTATCATAGGTATGTATGTAAAAAACAGCATATATAGGGTTCAGTATATGACCAGGTTTCAGGTATCCACTGGGGGTCTTTGAACATTTCCCAAAGGATAAGGATAAGGAGGGATTACTGTACTTGAAAAAAAGCTAAAGTGATCAATATGAAGCTATTTCAACATTTACATCTACAGGAATTACATAGTCTGGCTTTTCTAATATTTTCCAGTTTTCATGTACTCTCTTGCCCTCACACAACTATCTCCGAATCTTAGAAACACCAACTTTTGGCATTCAGAGGCCCCTGAAAGGGACATAAAAATCCTGTGTCAGATTAGGAATCTAAAATTTTGGGGAATCACTATGGTGACACAATGGAAACAATACAACTAGTATCCGTGAGGATACAGGTGCAATCCCTGGGTTAAGTGAGTTAAGAATCAGTGGGTTAAGAATCTAGCATTGCCATGAGCTGTGGTATAGATCACAAATGCAGCTATTGGATCTGGTGCTGCTGTGGCTGTGGTGCAGGCTGGCAGCAGTAGCTCCGATTTGACCCCTAGCCTGGGAACTTCCATATGCCTTGGATGTGGCCCTAAAAAGCAAAAAACTAAATGAAAATAAAAAAATAAAATTTTGGTTTAGAAAATGTCATCCCACTTATACAGTAGGCAAAATCTGAAGACTGAATCTAGTCCCTCAGTTAAATTCCATTTTTTATTCAGAGTTCCTGTGGTGGCTCAGTGGTAACAAATCCAATGAGCATCCACGAGGATATAGGTTTGAACCCTGGCCCTGCTCAGTGGGTTAAGGATTTGGAGTTGCTGTGACCTGTGGTGTAGGCTCGGATCTGGTGTTGCTGCCGCTGTGGTGTAGGCCAGCAGTTGTAGCTCGGATCTGACCTCTATCCTGGGAACTTCTATATACTGCAGGTATGGCCCTAAAAAGCAAAAAAAAAAAAAAAACCCTTTTATTGGAGTATATTTGACTTATAATATTATATTGGTTTCTGGTGTATAACAAGATGAATCAGTTATACATATAGCCATTCTTTTTTCCCATATAGGTTACTACAAATTATTGAGTAAATTTCCCTGTGCTATATAGGATGTTCTTGTTAATTCCTATTTTATACAGTAGTGTGTATTTCCCTTCCTCCCAATTCATCCCTCCGCTCCCTACAATTTCCCCTATGGTAACTATAAAGTTTAATTTTGAAATCTGTGACTGTTTCTGTTTTGTAAATAAATTATTTTGTATTGTTTTTCATTAGATACCACATATAAGTGATATAATATGATATTTGTCTTTGTGTGACTTAGTATGATAATCTCTAAGTCCATCCATATTGTTGCAAGATGCATTATTTCATTCTTTTTATAGCTGAGTAATATTCCATTGTACATATGTACCATATAAGTAACATTTTTATATTTAAATATAAAATATTACTTATAAGGTCTAATACTTTCATGTCAACATTAAAACAATCTGAGGAGTTCCCATTGTGGCTCAGTGGTAATGAACCCAACTAGTATCCATAAGGACGCAGGTTTGATCCCTGGCCTTGCTCAGTGGGTTAAGGATCCAGCATTGCCATGAGCTGTAGTGTAGGTAGCAGACACAGCTGGCGTTGCTGTGGTTGTGTGTAGGCCAGTGGCTACAGATCTGATTTGACCCCTAACCTGGGAACCTCCATATGCCATGGGTGTGGCTCTAAAAAAAGACCAAAAAAAAAAGAAAGAAAGAAACAATCTGAGGTATTTTTTCAGTTCTAAAATTCTTTGATTTCTTAGTGTATAGAACTGAGTGAGGCAATGCAATTCAGTAGAAAGTAGAAACTACCAGGAGTCAAATCCATAGTTTGAGTTCAGGCTTTGCTAACAATTACGTATGTCTAAACAAGTTACCTTTGGGAGTTATGAGCATAATGCCTGACTTGCTTACCTTAAGAATTAAATAACTTACAGGAAAGTGCTTTGTCAGTTATAAAGCACTATACAAATAAAATGTTACCTGTCGACGACAACCCACAACATATCTTGGTCCATTTGTAGCTTTAACAATGACTAGAGAAAGAAAATTAAAAAACAAATTGAAAACTACAAAGTAAAAAAAATGAATATACCTACACTGATGGAAGGTTGAGTTTTATTTCTGTTCGCCAAAGGACAATAATTGAAAGAAAATTTAGTCTATGCAAGAATGTTATCTACCTCATTACAGTTATTAAAATAATAAGCATTTCAAAAGATGGTGGTGGGAGGAGAGTCTACTCTTTTTTCCTTTACCAATTAACAATCTAATACACTTACATTTTTCTTCAGTTAATTGCTTAAGTACTTCACCCACAATCTAAGAAAAAAAAAAAAAAGCATTACTTTTTGCCAAGAACTAAAAAAGCAAAGCAAATTACCATCACCCTCTCATCCCAAGCTCCATTACCTACCTGTCCGACACTTTGTAGGGCCTTCAGATCATTTTCAGACTTTTCATACTGCTTGGTAAGTTCTTTTAATTGTTCCCTTACTGAAATAATATAATTTGAATATTTTAAATTAAATAATCCTAGCCAGTGTGTTTGTCACTAGGTCTCACTTTACTTAAATTCAAGTCTATTTCACTTTACATATATTTCATATCCACTCTATCGAACCACACACACACACACGCACAATACCGTTTGCAGATGACATGTTTAAAAACGAAATGTTGCAGAGAAATTACCACATTTTTCTTTTCTTGGTCGTCAATACTTACTTTGAGCACATTTTAGGTTACACTTTTAACAGATATTGACATTCTGACACTTTCAATTTGAGATCACAAATTCGAATGATAAAAGAGTTAGAGCCTTCCTCACTTCTCCACTTACCCACACGGATTGTTACTCTCTGGCTTTCTAACCCATATGAAGTCCACAGGTGCGGCGCTCCACAGAATTATATGGTTATGGTCTTCCCTCATTTAATTAAATCACTCAGGCTTTTCACTGACGGTACACTAAGAAAAAATCCTAACAATCTTTTCAGTTCAGGAAGAAAGGGAACTTTGTGTACCATGTAGAGTACTACTCAAAACACGACGAAAGAAGAGGAGGGCTATTATTGACCGATGGATCCCTTCTTTCTAAAGCTCTGTGTTGGGCTTTCCACTCCGCTAACGAGCCAACTTCCCGAGTTTCATCTCTTGCTTTGGTTTGCTTAACTCTTTTCCCCGCTCCGGGTCCCAGGACTCCAACAACACTGCACTCCTTACCTCAAACTGGGAAACATCCCTGACCCACTTCTTCCCCACTCCTCCTCTGGTCATCTACACTTCCATCTCAGAACTGGGGGTGTTCTCTCTGTCACCTGGACCAGTCTGGGCCATTTCTACGCCCGAAGAGGCTCCGCTTTTCAAGCACAGGGAGGGATGACAAAGCGCCTTGTCCCCGGACCGAGGCCTTCTCATTCCCGGTGCTCGGCTGCCGAGCTCGGCCAAAGGCCTCTGCTTTGTCATAGACAGAAGAGAGTTCAGACACGAGATTATGTGGAAAGAAAGGTGCACTCACACTCCTTGAGACGGCCATCGATCTCCTTGTGCTCCAGCAGCTTCTTGCGGTAGTCCTGAAGCGCCTTATCTCTAGGGTCCGCCATGATGAGAAGCCGTCGCTCATAGGGGATGTCGGGAATGGCCATGGCCGCCTGGGCGGGGGAAGGGGCGGGGCGAGGGAGAACAGCCTCCCTGGAAGGGCGGGTTTGCGGGCGACCCCGCCCCTTCCGGTTGGCCCGCCTCTGCACTCCTCTTCCGGAACTTCTATGCCTCCTTCACTAGGGCTCCGCAGTGAGTTAAAGGAGGTCTCCGGCCACACTGTCCCCTGCTGGTCCGCGTGGGTAAAGCAGGGCCCTGTTCTGGTGTATCTGAGAAGCCTTGGTATGCTTGAGTCACTGACCTCTTGGAACCACAAAAGGCTGTAGTAAACTGAGATGGAGGTGAAATAGAGAATATACATATCTCTTTAATATATATAGCTCTACTGGCTTCTCAGTATAACAAGGATAGCTTCTTGGTAAAGGACAATAATATCCAGGTGAAGTAAGAGGTAGATGGGCCCCTGGGCTGAGAACAGCTGGGACTTCTTAGGTCAAGTAAATTGGGCCTTGTTTCTTTTTGGCACTTCAAGGAAAAAGTTAATTGCAGGAGCAGAGCTCTACTGGAGTAGAAAGATAAGATGACCACTTTAATCACTCCTGGGATAAAGAAGACCTCCCCAATTACACATGCACAGTAAGATTCCTAGGGGATCAGAAAGGGAGGAGGCACCAGGCCATAATAAGTCCTGATACCTTCTTAGCACACTTTGCTTTGGAATCCATCTTTACCAAAAGGTACGCACATATACTGGGAAGGGTCCTGTGTCCAGTCAGGTGTGAGAAATAAATAAGATAATTAGCCAAAGGTAAACAAAGACCCAGAGAATTGTGCTATATAAGTGATTTAAATCACCTCTCTGGTGTGCCCCTCACTCAGGGGACGCCTGCACCCGCACTCCTCTTTGGGGTGTGTTTACTTCTCTGCTTCTGACTTAAACTGCTTCTCTGTATGCTTTCTCATATGTTGTACTGTGACTCTAACAGTAAACTTTATACCTATTTTCACAGTCTTTGCCTCCCTGAAATGTTCTTGCTTTCAACAAGGGGCAAAAGTTAGGGTAATTCTACTTTTCACCTCTAGCTAGTCTAGTGGCTAGGATTCCTGGTTTTTTATCCAGGCTGCCCAGGTTCAATTCCTGAGCAGAAAAATAAGATCTCTCTCCAAGACAACACTCATTGCTGTCTCTCCAAAATTACAGGATTTCAGGATACAGAAGGAGTAGGGTATTCATTTATTTACTCAATGAATGAGGCATTACTAAGGGTTTGATCTGGTGAAGAGATAAAAAATAATAATTTCAAAGTGTAATAAATACTGTGTTATAATGAAAAGAAACCATGGTGGAGGAAAATGAGAGAAAGGTAGAACTACTTTAGGACAGATATCTGCGAGAAGGGGCCAGCCAAGCAGCAAACTGTAGAAAAAAACCTTTCAAACAGAAGAAACAACAGCTACAAAGACCTTAAAGTGAAAAAGAGATTTACTCATTTCTTGGAACAGAAAGGAGACCAACAAAACCAGAAAGGGGTGGGTCGTAGAAATGAGGGGCTCAAGAGGCTGAAGTAAGCTAAGAAACTTGAAGTTAGATAGAACTGTTTTTAAGATTCCTGTGCTGGAGTTCTCGCTATGGCCACAAGATAGACAATGTCTCTGGAGCACTAGGTTGCATGTTTGATCCCCAGGTTGGGTTAAAGATCCAGCATTGCTGCAGCTGTTCGGTAGGTCCCAACTAATCAGGGCCCAGGAGCTCCATATGCCACAGGGTAGCCAAAAAAAAAGATTTCTGTGCTTTCTTTTTCGGGTGGGGGTGGGGAGGGAGAAGTTGGCTGCTGTGTTTTTTGAATTGACAAGGGATCTCAGTTCTCATACCAAGGATTGAACCCAGATTAGAGCCATGAAAGCACTGAATCCTAACCACCATGAGACCACCAGAGAACTCCAAGATTTCTGTGCTATTGGACAATTTACTTAATCTCTTAAAAATCTCCGTAAAATTTATACCTATCTCATAGGGATGTCATTAGTATTAAATAAGAGAGTGTTCCTGTAAACTGTTAACATAGCATCTGGCACATGGTAAGTATTCAGTAGTGTTATATTAAATTATTTATTTTAAGGGTAATAATGACCTCAACTTTTGTGGTACATGTCCACATTGCTGTACCTCTTCCCATTACTCCTGGGGAGAATTTATTGTTGTTCCAACAGAATCAGTCACATTCCCCAGACAGACTCCTTTTGATCTTATCCAGTGACCTGGATGTTTGAGTTTAAATAGGTGTATCCTATATATACATACGAAGTGCAAAATTAAGTGAATTAAATCACCAAAAATGTATTAGGAAATAGGAAAGATGACTTCAAATGTATTAGGAAAAAAAATCTTACAGATATTGTGTGAATATTCTGTTCTTTCCAGGTATAGTTGGGAATTGTGGTTAGATGATAACAAGGAAGGTGGTTTGAGGGAGATTAGTCCCTTCTCCCACTGAGCTGCAACTTTTCCAGTCAAACTAGTCCTTCCATACCAAAATATATCACCTCTGACATCAAGAAGTAAAGAAGTGAGGATGAGGCAGAGGAAAAAAAAAAAAAAAGCTCAGTTTGGTTCAATAAGTATTTATAAGCACATACTAGTGGGTTACTTCAACATAACACACCAATATTTTAAACTCCCTTGAGCCCTGTTTTTCTCTCACCCATCTGGCAAAATTCCAACCTCAGTTGCACCTTCTGTCTATTTCACCTGCAACAGAACAGCCCTATTCCTTTTTTTATGTGCACCTCTGAGATTGTATCCCTGTCCATCAGAAAATATAGCTTAAATTTGTAATTATACATTCATAATTTATTTAGATGCAGTTAAATGTGTCTTTTCCCCCAGTAGACTACAGCTCCAAAAAAAAAACAAGGACACTGATTTTTTTCTTGTTCATTATTGTATCCCCAGAAGATGGTTATTTATATATATTTATATTTTTAACATATATTTATATTTTATATATATACATTTGAATGAATTTGTGAATATGTCAAACACTATGATAGTTAAACAGAGATTCAAAAAGACTAAGAAATGTCATCAGTTCTCAAGGAACTTACACTGTAGGATAGAGAAGAGGTGAGATGAGAAGGTAGGTTGTATCTTAGTTGGGGTGGGTTAAAAGTGATGTCATAGCAGACAGTGATGAGATATACTTAGATCTTCGAAAATCATTTAAGAATAGTCTCCTAACCTTCTCACCTATAATGTAGCATTGATGAGTGTTGTGGTTTTAAAATAGGTACACAACCTCTTTAACAATTCCCATTATGAGAAGTGGAGCCTAATTTCCCTCCCTTGGACCTAATGACTTGTTTTGGACAGAGTAAAGTGGAAGTGAGAGTACAAAGCCACTGAGACTGTCATTAAAGGTATGGGGCTGGATTTCCCGTTGTGGTTCAGTGGTTTTCGAACCTAACTAGTATTTATGAGAATATGGCTTGGATCCCTGGCCTTGCTCAGTGGGTTAAAGATCTGGCATTGCACTGAGCTGTGGTGTAGGTCGCAGATTTGGTCTGCATCTGGCGTTTCAGTAGCTGTTGTGAAAGCCGGCAGCTGCAGCTCCAATTGGGCCCCTAGACTGGGAACTTCTGTATGCCACAGGTGTGGCCCTAAAAAAACGAAAACAAAAAAGGCATAGGGCTTCCTCCTTACTCTCCCTTGGATCACTCCCTCTGAGGGAAGTCAGCTGTCATACCAAGAGGACACATCCACCTGATCTCTGGAGAGACCCACATGGCAAGGAACAGCCCGTAAAGAATTGAGGCCTCCTGCCAACAGCCATGTGAGTGAGCCATCTTGGATGCAGAGCCTCCAACCCTAGGCAAGCTTTCAGATGATTGAAACTCTGGTCTTAATTGCAACATCATGAGATCATGACTAAGTCATGCAACCCAGTTCTGCTGTTCCTGAATTCCTGGTCCACAAAAATTGTGAGATAATAAGTGTTTGTTGTTTTAAGCCACTAAGTTTTGTGGTAATTTGTTACATGGCAATGGATAACTAATACAACAGGAACTGATATTTTTCTGGAGAGGATGGGGAAACAGTACTAGCAGGCAAGTAGCAAATATTTTTGCTCACATATCAGCTGAAATACTTGAGTTTTTATAAATTTGTTAGTCCAAATAGCTACCCCAAATACTTATGAGAATGCCCTTAATTGAATGTATCTATGGCTAAGCAGTAAGAGGTTGAAGTAGGAAGAGAATTAGAATTCCCAGATTTCTGAGAAATACTCTTCCTTAATTAAAGTAATACACAAAGATCTTTTTTTTTTCTAAAGTACTACAAGGCTTAGATTGAAAAAAGGAGTCAACTTCCCTATACAGCAGAAATTGACAGAACATTGTAAATCAACTATAATTTTTTAAATGATAAAAAATAAAATAAAAGAGGAGTCCACTGCCCCACCCCGAGTCCCATTCTTTAATTCTTTAATGTGTTTCCTTTATATTTACCTCCATATTTCTAAGTAATATGCTTGTGCTGCTATTTCTTGATAGATCAATTTTAGGATTTATTTTTTGACTTTCTAATAAGAAAGATAAAAGAGTCAGCACCTTTATTTATTATCCCAGATCCTCACTTTCCCTACCTCCATCCCTCATCTAAAATATATACAAATTTTGGTTGAATTACTGTCTGATATTTGTCTTATTGTGGGGCTATGCAAGTCAAGCAATATACCGTAGATACATTTACTTTATCGTGAACTGTTTTGTATCTCCTGTAATTAAAAGCTGCCTCATTTCTAAATGGGCTTAGTTGTGGGGTTTTTTTCTTGTTTGTTTTGTTTTGTTTTGTTTTTTGCTTTTTAGGGCACCCCTCCCCACATAACGGAGGTTCCCAGGCTCGGGGTCGAACTGGAGCTACAGCTGCCAGCCTACACCACAGCTCAGGACAACGCCTGATCCTTAACCACTAAGTGGGGCCAGGGATCGAACCCACAACCTCACGGTTCCTAGTTGGATTAGTTTCTGCTGTGCTGTGACGGGAACTCCGTTTTGTTTTTGTTTTTGTATTTTTCTAGGGCCATGCATGTGGCATGTGGAGGTTCCCAGGCTAGGGGTCTAATTGGAGCTGTAGCTGCCAGCCTACACCACAGCCACAGCAACTAGGGATCTGAGCCGTGTCTGCAACCTACACCACAGCTCCTGGCAATGCTGGATCCTTAACCCACTGAGCAAGGCCAGGGATCAAACCGCCATCTCATGGTTCCTAGGCAGATTAACCACTCCTCCACGACGGTAACTACTTTTTTTTTTTTTTAATCACTTTTCTTCCCAACTTTATGATACAATTTTAAACTTCCTCTGAATAGTGTTTGTCAGAAAGTCACATCGGTGTCCCTCCAGTCCTAAGGTTACTGAGAGATACCCCTTCCTGGAGGCCCCCATCTTCTTGCTTTAATCTGGGCTCTGTAGGGATGCTGCTTAGCTCTCTTCTAGAGATTTCCTAACTCCTTTCTTGTGTACTTGCTTCTCTTTCCTGATCTCCTCATCTTTTGTTTACTTCTTTGCTTGGTTGGATCATATCTTCTCAGTGATTTTCCAAGAAAGGATTTATTTTATTCATTTTTTTATGGTTTACTTTTTTATTTTTATTTTTATGGCCACCCTTGAAGCACGTGGAAGTTCCTGGGCCAGGGATTGAACCTGTGCAACAACTGTGACCCAAGCTGTTACAGTGACAAGGCTGGATCCTTAACTCTCTGCAGCACAAAGAGAACTCCATAAAGGAAGTATTTAAAATCATGGGCTTGGGAGTTCCTGTTGTGGCTCAGTGGAAACAAATCTGACTAGCATCCATGAGAAAATGGGTTCAATCCCTGGCCTCACTCAGTGGGTTAAGGATCTGGCATTGCTGTGTGCTGATGCTGTGAGCTGTGATGTAGGTCACAGAAGGTGGCTCCAATCTGGCGTTGCTGTGGCTGTGGCATAGGCCGGCAGCTCCAGCTCTGATTCAAACCCTAGTCTGGGGAACCTCCACATGCTGTGAGTTCAGCCCTAAAAAACCAACCAAACAAACAAACAAAAAAATCATGGGCTTGGGCAGTTTTCTCCAGGGGAGAGTAAAGATGAGGAAAATCACTGAAGGATAGAATCCTGGGGAACACTCGTATCTTAGAGGAGGGCTCAGGGAAAGCCCATGAGGGAGATAGGCAATATCAGATCAGTATAAGGAGGATCTGGAGTGTTTGGTGCATAGGAAATTGAATTGAAGGAAGAATCAACTTTGTCAAAATGCAGAAGAGATATTATGATTTCAATGAAAAATGGTAATTGGATTTGCCGATAAGAAGGTCAGGTACCACATTATGGTCTGTAAGGTGTCAATTTCAAGGGAAGCAGGGTGAGGGAGAGAATAGAATTCTTAGTACTATTTTGCAACTTTTTTTCTGAGTCTTAAATTAGTCAAAATGACCCCCTTTATGGGAAATAAAAGCAGAACCCAAACACACACACAAAAGAAGTTCAGGTAAATAGGAGTAGGAGGGTGGAGTTGGTTACCAGACTGCACATTGGATTAAGGCGTGAATGGTAAGTTAAAAAGCCAAGTCGATTACTGTACATAGTTCACTCTTTCATGAATCTGAGGTGAGGAAGTGAAGACAGAGCGCTTTCGTGGCAGGTGTCCCCAGCTCAGATGATCTTAAGCAGCTCAACAGAAAAGTCTAACAATATACTATGTGCACATTTACATTCAGTAAATATATGATAAATAGATCTAATAACTAATAAAACTTTAGGTTTTTACGTAGCCTTTCTTCCTCTTATGTGTCATAATAATCCTTTTCCTTGACCACATTTTTTCCTTAATCATTTCCTTCTAGTCTATTCAATGCCAGAAAAGGTTCATGTACTGAGATGCTTCTCATAGAAATCTGTATATCCCATTTTGTGAAACTGGGCTCAAGCCATTTCCTGCTTTGTCATTTAAAAAAAAAAAAAAAAAGCTGTTATTTGCAGAGTAATCAGAATTCTATGGAGAAATGCTATGTACCTGAAGTCATATTATTACAGTCACTACTATTAAAATAACAAGGTGGTGGCCTTGTTCACCTCTAAAAAATTTAATGTTGTTTAGCAGAGTTACAATAGATGGGAGGCTGGGCTTCCAGAAATCAAATGTTAAACTATGTACCCTGTGGATATTCCTTAAGTAGTTATTTGATAACTAACAATTTATTTCATAGGCCCTAACATAGGCAAGATGATGCTAGAGTAGGCAGAGTTGAAGAAAGAAACTCATACAAAGGACAAACCTGAAGGATTCTCAGGGAAATGCCAGTAATTATACAATGCGTATAAAACTGTATTTTACAAATTCTAAAATCCCTTACAAATCTGAAAGGAAAGAATATCATTATGAAGAATATCATTATGAAGACTGTAAGAACCAGCAATCTCACTCTTGAGTGTATACCAGGATATCTATACTTCCTGGTTCATTGCAACATTATTTGCAACTGCTAAAGTATGGAAACAACCTAAGCATCTATCAATGGACAAATGGGATAAAGAAGTTGTAGTAAACACACACAATAGCCTATTGTTCAGCCATGAGAGGGGAAATCCAGCCATTTACTACTACATGGATGGGCCTTGAGGGCACTATGCTAAGTAGAGTAAGCCAGACAGAGAAAGACAAATATTGTATGATATCAATTATACGTGGAGTGATTTTAAAAAAGTCAAATTCATAGAAACAGAGAGTAGAAAGGTGGTTACAAAGGGATAGGGAAAGTAGGGAGAGGTTGGTAAAAGAGTATAGAATTTCATGAATAAGGTGTGAGGATCTAAGGTGTAACGTGGTAACCATAGTTGATAACACTGCATTTTATCAGCGTTATTTGCTAAGAGAGTTGAACTTAAATGCTCTTACCAAGGGAGGGGAAAAGTGCAAATATGTAAGATGGTAGATGTGTTAATTGACTTGACAGGGAGGATCCTTTAACAACATATATGACATATACATGTCTAATCACCAAGACAAACACTTTAAATAATCTTACAATTTTATTTGTCAATTATACCTCAATAAAACTGGGGAAAAATACAATGAAGTTAAATTTTTTTCTTATACAGTGATTGTTTTTGATTATAAGTTTGTTAGAAATTTGTTCTGGGCAAGAGTTTGAGTCTTATGGAATAGAGCCTTCATCTTGAGAATACAGACTTTTTTTGTTTTGTTTTTTGTTTTTTGTTTTTTTAGGGCTGCACTCACAGCATATGGAGGTTCCCAGGTTAGGGGTAGAATCGGAGCTATAGCTGTAGACCTACACTGCAGTCACAGCAACATGCGATTCGAGCCTCGTCTGCAACCTACACCACAGCTCGCGGCAATGCCAGATCCTTAACCCACTGAGCGAGGCCAGGGATCAAACCCGAGTCCTCATGGATGCTAGTTGGGTTCGTTAACCAGTGAGCCACGATGGGAACTCCTAGACGCTTTTAAACTCTCCCAAATTATGGGCTATTTCATCAGAGCGAAATGCAGAGCTGACTCATGCTCAAATTCCTTCTTTCTGCAATTTTAGGTTAATTATTCATTTAGTTTCCCCAATTTTTATACGGTGTCTTTCATTTTTGATGACCTAAACTTCAGATGTTGACACCCTGGCCATGTGAAATGTACTCATTCACGTTACAAACATGCAAAGAGAAGCTCCTTGTTAAGATTTCTGGGAGTCACAGGGATGTTTGAGACATAATTCCTAGTTAAGGAGTTAAATGAGATTACAGTTCAGTTGTAGAAATAAAGAAATGTCATAAAAGATTACATGCAAAATTCCATGGGGTGTCCACCCATGTGCAGGGACTGGACCTTACACATATTTATATCTCTAATATCAGGTTCAGTCTGGCATAGCGTAAATTTATTGAATTCAAATTCAAGTAGGCATCGGAATGGGTGAAGAGGAAACCAAGAAGACCCACAGATGAGGGATCAGGTGAGCTGGATCTGGCCCCAGAGGAATAAGTAGAGATCCTGCACAGTACAGTGAAAAAATAACTTTCTGGGTAAAGAGATTGTATTAACACCTACATGTAACATGCTGTAGATATTAAGATCAGAGCTTCTCCTGTCCACCAGGATCTCAGATGACTGGTGAATTTTTAATTACATGTTGGTTCACTTGGCAGCGATGGACAGAGCATAGGGTTTGAGTCTCGCTTCTACCATCCCAAGTGATTTTGAATAATGTATACAATTTTCATGCCTATTTTTCTCAGCTAGAAAATTGGATATAATACCTATTTGGGGCCTACCATATCCTAGAGTTACTTCAATAAGGGATGAACAAAACAAAAGAAAACAAAACAGGTAGTTCCCATTGTGGCTCAGCGGTAAGGAACCCAACTAGGATCCAAGAGGACGCACTAGGACGTGAGCCCATCCCTAGCCTCCCTTAGTGGGTTAAGGATCCCATGGTTGTGGCGAGTTGGGGTGTAGGTCACAGACACATTGTTGCTGTGGCTGTGGTGTAGGCTGGTAGCTTACAGCTTGGATTCCACCCCTAGCCTGGGAACTTTCATATGCCACAGGTGCGGCTCTAAATAGACAAAAAACACCCACAAAACCAAAACCAAAAATCCCCCAAAAACCCGAAAAACAAAAAACCAATTTACAAAAAAATGTTTTCTGAACTATTTCATTCTAACGTAATGTGTAAGATGTTGGAAAGCTTTGTACTTTCACAGTGAAAATTTCTTCCTTTAAAAAAAGCTAATAGACTAGTTTCATGGCTGGGATCAGAGGACCTGGCTCTATCACTGCTCAGTTCCAGTTCCAGTCCACATCTCCTCCCCTCTCTAGGCCTGTTTCCTCCTATAAAATAGAGTACTTGCCACATTTGACTATGAAATATGACTAGTTCATATGACATACACATCAGGTTTCAAAGATAAACAAATGTAAAATATTTTATGACATTGAATATGGAGTCTATTTTGAAATATTTTGCAATATTGGTTTAAATGAAATCTATTATTAAAATTAACTTCACTTGTTTCTTTTTGCTCTTCTGATGTGACTACTAGAAAATCTAAATTACCTAGGCAGCCCTGGTCTGGATGATTACGAACATCCGTTTCAGTTTTAAGGCTGTGGACACGTAATTCACGGTCTTATTTCCTCTCATTGAGATGCGGAAGGATCGGCTGGGAGGCAATCGCTTGGGGGCGGCTTCGTGCCAGAAGACACTGACTCTCTTCGGCTTTCGCTCGGGCTTTCGGAACGGGAAGGACCCAGACTTCCGCGCGGAGCTGGGGCGGGGGGAGCCGGGTCAAGTCTCCAGGCCCCAGGAGTTAGGGGGCGGAGGCGCGGGGGCCCAGGGGCGGGCGCGGCGCGCCGGGCGGGGCCGAGCGGAGGAGCGGCTTGGTGCGTCAGCCTCACGAGCAGGGAAGGAAGCGGGTTCCAGGCCCCCGGCGGCCGGCGCGGGCGCCCCAGCACGTCCACAAGCTGAGCCGGGAGGTGGCGGCCGCTGAGAGGCGGGGGAACCGAGGGCAGGCCTGGGAGGCGGCCGGGAGGTGGGGCGCGGCCGGGGGCCGGGCCGCGCGGGCTTCATCTGCGGCCGCACGGCCTGCGCCCGAGAGCTGGGGACTCCGAGGCGCGGCGGGACGAGCGTCGGAAGAGGTTATGGGCCACCGCTGGGGCTTCCTGATCGTCTTCCTGGGCGCCGTGGGGCTGCTGGGCTCGTGCTACGGCAGGCAGCAGTCCTCGGAAACGGCGGCGCAGAGGTGCTTCTGCCAGGTGAGGGGTGTGCGCGGCTGGGCTGCGGGTCCTGGGACCCCCCCCACCTCCGCCGGGCGCCCGGTCAGCGCGCCCCGGCAGGCGGGGGCGGGGGGGGTGCGTCTCTGCATCTCCACCCTTCCAGGAGGAGCCTTCTGTGCTTCTGCTCCGCTGTCGGGGCTGAATCCTCTGCACCTCGCCTGGGTTGGTGTGAACCGGTAGCCCTCTGCACCCTGAAACGACGTCGGCACACGCTCCCGCGCTTTCGATCAGGCGTGGGGCGAGAGGTATAGGGGCACCGCTGCCTGTTTTTACCCGACTGGCTTGTGCATCTTTGTTGGTCTTCCCTGCCTGGGGAGGGTGTACACACACATACTCAGTATTTGCTATTTTCGCAGAACTTGGGTCTTGCTGACTTCTAGTTTGACCTGGAACTGTGTGCGCCGTGCCTGTGCTGGGGGCAAAGGCAGCCTCTCTGGCCAGGACTGGCTTCTGCTGAAGGGTTGCCCTCAGATCTCCTTATCAGGCCGGGGAATAGCTTAGTGTGGCTTTTCTGTATCGAAGCCTACCTGCCTGGTGTCTTTGGGGCTGCGGTTGCCCTATGACTCCTAGCCCTGCGTGCCCTTTCTTTTCTTTTTTCTGAATGCGGTGGGACTCTCATAACGTGACACCCGTACTACTGGCCTGAATTGGGAGAACGGTCGTCAGTACACAAGTGTGATTACAAGCTAATTATGGTCATTTCCTCCTGTTAGTAAGAGATGTGGATTCCTTGAGCAAAAAATTCAAAGAAATTTGCAGGATTTTGGTATCCACAATATCTGACAGTTTAATATCATTATTCTTAAAGTCACCATTTGGTTTGCTTTGTTGATAAAAAATACATTTTGTGCAAAATTGAGGGATGATTATCCAAATTGCTCTTTTTAAGTAGACTATTAACTTGTTAGAAATAACATTTTATATGTGTAGGGGTGGTAATACTGTTTCACAGAGGAAAGAAGCATTTTAAATATATAAGAAGAGGTATCATCTCTTTCACTGCTTTAAATTCTTGGACTTCATTGTTTTGCCGAGTGATATGGAAGTTTTGGTGATAGATGGGAAGGTATAAGAGAAATGGAAAGAAAACTACTGCTTTATAACTATGAGATTGAAAGGTCTTTTACCTTCAGTGATTGTAAATAGCACACAATCAAGTACTTAAAGGGTAATTTTTCTTCTTATTACAAATATAATGTATCACAAAGTTTAAACATTCAAAAAAAGTAATTTAGAATTAAGTCGACTTTAAAATAAAATATTCAGGAGTTCCCATCGTGGCTCAGTGGTTAAGGAATCCGACTAGGAACCATGAGGTTGTGGGTTCAATCCCTGGCCTCGCTCAGTGGGTTAAGGATCCGGTATTGCTGTGAGCTGTGGTGTAGGTTGCAGACACACCTTGGATCTTGCTGGCTGTGGCTGTGGCGTAGGCCGGTGGCTACAGCTCCAATTCGACCCCTAGCCTGGGAACCTCCATATGCCCCGGGTGTGGTCCTAAAAGGACAAAAAGACAAAAATAAATAAAATAAAATAAGATATTCAGTGCATAAAGATATTCAGTGTAACATTTTTAAGTATGTTCTAGAGATTTGGATAATGGAATAAAATACATGTTGAACTTTTAAACTTTCACTCCCTTTAAACTTTCACTCCCTGTTCCAATAACTGTTTAGATATTTAATTAAAATTGGGGAGCTTTTAGCTTTTTATATTTGTTTTCTTTTTCTTATGATTAGTGATTAGGCTTTTTTCCACTTTCACAGTATTTTCAAGGTTAAATACTCCCCAGCACAAAAATCTGTTAGACTGCTGCTTTCTTTTCCTTTTAGAACAAGAGGAATTTTTTTTTTTGTTTTCCTGGAGCCAACTTAAAAAAACAACAAAATGAATAAAAAAAAATTTAGGGGAAATTTAAAATGGCTTACTTAAATAAACTTAAAAACAGAGACCATCATTTCCAATTGAATACATAAGCAAGTATACTTTAGTTAAATTATGGTCAGTAATGGGAGGGATGGGGGTAAGGAGAGAGGGGCAGAGAGGGAACATGGTGAATAGACATGAAGAGAAAAATGTAGACAAACATATTGACATGCACATAAAAGGAGAGAGAGATAAAGAAAAATAGAAAAAGAAAAGATAAAGGGGGAGTTCTCATTGTGGTGCAGTGTAAACAAATCTGACTAGTATCCATGAGGATGCAGGTTCTATTCCTCCCCTCACTCAGTTGGGGATCTGGCAGCTGTAGCTCCAATTTGACCCCTAGCCTGGGAACTTCCATATGCTGAATCTGTGGCCCTAAAAAGCAAAGCAAAACAAAACAAAAAAAGAAAAGGGGAAGTGCAAATTATCTATTCCAACAAATATTTAGACACACTACGCATATCTGAGTATTTGAAATACAGAAATAACTATAGCACAATCCTTGCCTTGAAGAGCTTACAGTTGAGTAAATCGTGTTCTTTGGAGCTTGGGGAGGGACAAAGATCATAGTTAAAAAAAAAGGGTAATAAATACTGCTAGAAAAAAAAATATTGCTAGAAACTAAATTTAAAGACTAAATTTTCAACCCAAGGTTAGAAATATACGTTCAAGTCTTCCCTGGTTCTATTTGGCCTCAAAGTCCTGTTGATTATTTTTTGTTTATAGTCGTATCCCTTACTTCCTTCCTGTTGCATGTCCCTCTTACCCCTTCTGCCTTGAGCTATCACACCATCACCCCTCATCATATCATTGCATGGGTGCTTGGATTGTTTTAGGGGTTCTGAGTTGTGCCAGAGCAGCATGTAGTTATTTGGCCTTAGAAGTCATTGAAGTAAAATGTAAAAAGCTCTGCAAATAATCAGACTAAATTCAACAAACATTTATTGATGTCTACTGTGAACCAGTATGAGAGATCAAAAAATAAATTAAAAAATTACAGTTTAGTCCCAATTCTTGATAATCCAGAGTATGGAGACTGGTATGTAATCAGTGCTCAGCAAGATTAGGGAAAATATAATACCAGATGTGAATACTACACTAGCTGGAGTATATGTATATATATATATATATGTATATATATATTTTTGGTCTTTTCTGTCTTTTTAGGGCCACACCCATGGCATATGGAGGTTCCCAGACTAGGGGTCCCAATCAGAGCTGTAGCCGCCAGCCTACGCTGGAGTGACAGCAACGCCGGATCCTAGCCTCGTCTGCAACCTACACCGCAGCTCATGGCAACGCTGGATCCTTAACTCACTGAGTGAGGCCAGGGATCAAACGTGAGTCCTCGTGGATGCTAGTTGGGTTTGTTAAATGCTGAGCCAGGATGGGAGCTCTCATATTCTTTTTTTTTTTGTCTTTTTGCCATTTCTTGGGCTGCTCCAGCGGCATGTGGAGGTTCCCAGGCTAGGGGTAGAATCTGAGCTGTAGCCACCGGCCTACACCAGAGCCACAGCAACGCAAGATCTGAGCCACGTCTGCAACCTACACCACAGCTCACGGCAACGCTGGATCATTAACCCACTGAGCAAGGGCAGGGATCGAACCCGAAACCTCATGGTTCCTAGTCAGATTCATTAACCACTGCGCCACGACGGGAACTCCCTCCCATATTCTTAAGTAAAGATAGGGCGACAGCTCCAAATGATGCTTTAAACTCAGTCAGTTACTGCATATACTTGTTAGTTGACATCACATCCTTTTAAAACTATTTTCACCATATGTTGTAAGTTCTTTTGAGAACACATGCTTCAGTTTGCTCAAAGTAAGTCATCAATTGTCTGAAACTTATACATCTTTTTTTTTTTGGAACTTATAAATCTTCTTTACATACAACTTCCCCTCACCCTACTCCTATCCCCATATCATTCTATTTAAAAATGTTAAAATTTTAATTTTTACACAGAAAATTAGTTTTTTTCCCCTGTTAGTATAGGAAGTCCAACACGTGTACAGTTTTGTGTAAAAACCCCATAAATCAGGACTCACTATCTTTTAAATCAAAATAGCATTATAGTAGGTATGGGCTTAATGTAAGTGTAGTTTTTTTAGAGTTTATTTCTTTTAACAATTATTTCCTCATTATGCACCATTAGAGAGAATGAATGTAACAGAGTACCAATTGAGTGCCAGTTCATGAAATCCCATGATGCAGTTTTAAGAAATCACCTCAGAAGAGATATTGAAGCTCAGTTATGGAGGACAACTTTTTCAGTTAAATTAATTAGAAACAAGTTTGTAAACTTAAATACTCAGAATTTCTCTTTTATCTTTTTTCCTTTTTAGGGCTGCACCCACGGCACATGGAAGTTCCCAGGATAAGGGTCGATTTGGAGCTGCAGCTGCTGGCCTACACCACAGCCATAGCAACACCAGATCCAAGTCACGTCTGTGACCTACACCACAGCTCACAGCAACACCAGAACCTTAACTCACTGAGCAAGGCCAGGGATTGAAACCTGCATCCTTAGGTATACTAGTCAGGTTCTTAACCTGCTGAGCCACAATAGGAACCCCACTCAGAATGTTTTATCACTTAATATAGCTAGTGCTAATAACACTCGGGTCCATGTATTTGAATGCAGTAAATCTCCATCAGGCTAATGAAAGGGGAATAGAACAGTTCAGAGACTCCAAAGTGGCTACTTCAAAATGGATTATTTTTCATTTGGAGCACACTATAGATATACTCTGTATTACATTTTTTTTTTTGTCATTTTGCCTTTTCTAGGGCCGCTTCCGTGGCATATGGAGGTTCCCAGGCTAGGGGTCTAATCAGAGATGTAGCCACTGGCCTCCGCCAGAGCTACAGCAACTCGGGATCCGAGCCGCGTCTGCAACCTACACCACACCTCATGGTAACGCCGGATCCTTAACCCACTGAGCAAGGCCAGGGATCAAACCCGCAGCCTCATGGTTCCTAGTCGGATTTGTTAATGACTGTGCCACTATGGGAACTCTTACATGTATTTTATCAGACTTACCTGTATGGGTGTCTTGTTCAGGTCAATTTAAAAAAAAAAAAGAATTTTGTTAGAGTGGTTGGACCATGGAAGAGACACTTGATAATATGTTGGGTGGGTGGAAATAAGCCCAGGATTAAAACTTAGTCCGAGGGATTTTTGAAACAGGTTATACTGGAGAGATGTCCATTGACTCTGAGTGCTTCCTTCATTCCTGGTTTTTTTGAGCAAAGCGTGTGGGCAAAAGTATGTTTCACATTTGTCACCATGCTTTGGGTCACTTAACAATTTAAAGTTCTAGCAAAACCAAGACTTTAAGGAAGAAATAGCTCTTAGCATTCCATGTCCTTAGAATGGTGCCTACTGCCCTGTATCGATAGCATCTTGGGGGTTTTCTACCTTGTCCCAGCTTGCTCTGTCAATGAACTAAATTTTTTTTGTATGTATGAGTTTTTTTTTTTCTTAATTACAGAGTTCAATAAAATTAAATGCAATTAAAGTACTTTACCAAATGAAGTGCATTTTGAGCACTTTTTAAAAAAGAATTTCCTATGCGTTATGAGGACTATATTCTTGCAGTGCTTTCAAAAAAAAAAAAAAAGATAATCTTTGGTAAGACTGGAAGTTGTTGGGAACACAAGAAGCTGTTTTTTTTTTTTGTCTTTTGTTGTTGTTATTGTTGTTGTTGTTGTTGCTATTTCTTGGGCCGCTCCCATGGCATATGGAGGTTCCCAGGCTAGGGGTTGAATCGTAGCTGTAGCCACCGGCCTACGCCAGAGCCACAGAAGCTGTTTTTTTAGTTTTGTCTTTCTTTGAAAAGTTAAGGATCTCTGAGCAGAGAATAGAGAACAAGCAGGCCAGTGTTATTTTCTTTTGTCTTGCCTTTTGTATTTTGGTATCTGGTCCAAACCAATCAGAGTTGATGGAGGAAGTACTGGAGCTAAGTTTTGGTTATCTAGTTCTGTGTGTCACTGGGGCTACAGATGTGAAAATTTTGGAGAATTTTAATGGCAGACTTCTCCTTTTTTTCCTCATCGATTAAAAAAAAAAATTACAGTTCCTGCTCTGGCGCAGTGGGTTAAAAATCCAACTGTAGGACTTCCTGCTGTGGCACAAAGGGATTGGCCACCTCTTGAGAGTGCTGACCCACCAGTTTGAACCCTGGCCTGGCACAGTGGGTTAAGGATCCGGCATTGCCGTGAGCTATGGTGTAGGGTGCAGACGAGGCTTGGATCCTGCATTGCTGTGGCTCTGGCATAGGCTTGTGGCTACATCTCTGATTAGACCCCTAGCCTGGGAACCTCCATATGCCACAGGAGCGGCCCTAGAAAAGGCAAAAATACAAAAAACAAAACAAAACAAAACCAAACAAAACAAAACAAGTTCTAGGAGTTCCCTTAATGGCTCAGTAGTTAATGAATCTGACTAGGAACCATGAGGTTGCAGGTTCGATCCCCGGCCTTGCTTAGTGGGTTAAGGATCCGACGTTGCCATGAGGTGTGGTGTAGGCCGTAGACGCGGCTCACATCTGGTGTAGCTGTGGCTGTGGCTCTGGCGTAGGCCGGTGGCTACAGCTCCGATTAGACCCCTAGCCTGGGAACCTCCATATGCCATGGGTGCGGCCCTAGAAAAGACAAAAAGACAAAAATAAATAAATAAAAAATTTTAAAAAAGTTGTAGTTTGCATTGGTGAACAGCAGGATCCCTTTTGCTAGAATCATTTAAGCAATGATAGGGTAATCATAATGATCAACATTTACTGGGCATTTACTTTTTTTTTTCTTTTTTCTTTTTAGGGTCACACCTGTGGCTTATGGAAGTTCCTGGGTTAGGGGTTGAATCCAAGCTGCAGCTGCTGGCCTATGCTACAGCCACAGCAATGCTAGATCTGAACCATGTCTGTGTCCTATACCACAGCTTACAGGAACGCCAGATCCTTAACCCACTGAGCAAGGCCTGGGATCAAACCTGCATCCTTATGGATACTAGTCAGGTTCTTAACCTGCTGAGCCACAACGGGAACTCCTACTATTTGTCATTTTGTCTTGATATCCACTGTTTGTGATGGGAACTACTCTTATTTCTATTCTGTACTAAGAGAGGAAATTGAAGCCTAGAGAGGGTAAGAAGCATGGGGAATGTTAGCAACTAATATGAGTAGCAGAGATGGGCTTCAGTCCTAGAAAACCTGACCCTGGAGCCTATCTGCTAACCGTTGTTCTACACTGCCTCCCCTTGAAGGGGAGGGGGTTGGTGTATTGCTTGGAAGATAGCAACAGAAGGCCTTTAAAGGCTTTCTAACTCATAAGAGACCAGAACTTTAAACTGAGTGATGTTATGTGTTAGGCCTACCTTGGTCCTTAAATCTACCATCCCTTGGAATTCCCTAGTGGCCTAGTGGTTAAAGACTTGGCATTAGCACTGCTGTGGTGTGGATTGGATTCCTGGCCCAGGAACTTACACATGACCCAGGAGTGGCCAAACCACCAAACTACCATCCCTTACCAAGGGCTTTTTCATTGCTACCTATTACTTTGCCCCTTTACTCAAGACTGATTACCACCTGCAGCCTAAAACAGCAAGCTTCAAATTTTAGCATGCATCATCACTTTGTATGTGTGTTTGAGGGGAGGTGCATTAAAAAAAAAAAATTCAGGGAGTTCCCATTGTGGCTCAGTGGAAACGAATCTGACTAGTAACTGTGGGAATACAGGTTCGATTCATGGCCTTGCTCAGTGGGTTAAGGATCTGGTGTTGCTGTGAGCTGTTGTGTAGGTCACAGACTTGGCTTAGATCCAGAGTTGCTATGGCTATGGTGTAGGCCAGCAGCTATAGCTGCAGTTCAACCTCTAGCTTAGAAACTCCATATGTCGCAGGTGCAGCCCTTAACAGCAAAAAAAAAAAAAAAAAAAAAAAAAAAATTCAGATTCCTTTGGTAGGGCCAGAGTTCTGTTTCACTTTGGGAGGTAGTGTAGTGGTTACTTATGCAGCTGGAGCACATCTCTGCAGTGCAACATCAAACCACCCTTCTTAGAGATCTGCGCTTGTCTTTGAGTCTTTGTCTTAGTAATAGAACTTTGGTTTGTTTCCAAGGTTCTGCCCTGGCTCCATTAACTGGAGCTACCGCTACCTTAGACTTTTCCTGAGACTCTATTCTGGTAACATACCTGGTTCTCTGATTTCTAGAACTGGGCCTGGCATCATACCTGCCAGACTTCCTTCCAGGGATCAGGTTCTGCTGCTTGTTGCAGGCTTATCTGAACAGTCAGATGGCTTTGATTTATAAGTATCTTCCTCCCTCTCTTTTGCTGGGCTCTTTCCATTCAATGAAACTCCTGCCACCCCCACTCTACCTCTTAGCTGCCTTGCAACCTGTCATTGTAGTTGGTAATACCTCCTATTCCATTTCTAAGGTAAGGGACAGGAGATTTTTAAATCTACCATTGCCCTGCTTTCTCTTCCCTTGAGGCCTCTAGGTGATATGCCACCTCTGCTCTCGAGGTATCTTGCATTTCTTTCTTTTTTTTTTTTTTTGTCTTTTTGCCATTTCTTGGGCCACTTCCACGGCATATGGAGGTTCCCAGGCTAGGAGTCTAATCAGAGCTGTAGCCGCCGGCCTACGCCAGAGCCACAGCAACGCGGGATCCGAGCCACGTCTGCAACCTACACCACAGCTTACGGCAACGCCGGATTGTTAACCCACTGAGCAAGGGCAGGGACTGAACCTGCAACCTCATGGTTCCAAGTCGGATTCGTTAACCACTGCGCCCCGATGGGAACTCCCGGTATCTTGCATTTCTTTCTGGTTTGGGGCTTCTTATCGTTGCCCCTGTAATTAGGATATAGATCGGAAGAGTGTTGGACACAAAAGTGGTTTAGCTTTGCTGCTTGTTTTCCCTGCTCTGTGACTGCATTCCTGTCCCTTGAGCTGGTGAGACCTGGGGCACTGAGTTACCACCATAGGTGACATGGAAATGCATCATTATTAAGTACACAGTGCAGTGCTGGTCTCTAGTGAGGGAGAGTACAGAGGAGAGCATTCATTCACTCAGTTACCTACCTATTTCATAAATAATTATTGAGCATCTGTCTACTGTGTACTTTCTAAAAGTACAGTGCTTGGTACTGGGGATACAGAAATGAACAAACATGATTTTGCTCTTAAGAGTTTTAAACTCCAGTGGGTGGGAGTGAAACAGATAAATTCAATGCAGTGAGGTAATTCTTATGTGGGAGTATGTGGAGTGTCACAGGAGCACGTAGGAGAGATAGCTAACCCAGCAGGGGTGATTGATACCTGAGGCACCAAAGGATAGATTTTTACCTTAAAAATGAATTTCTCGTTGGGTTGGGAGAAATGGATTGCTTCAAACACTTCCTCTTAATTTTTTTGTGTTTTTTCTTTGGTATTTTCTTTTATTTCCTTCTCTCTTTTTTTCGGCTGCACCTGCAACATGCAGAACTTCCTGGGCTAGGCATTGAATCTGAGCCACAGCTGTGACCTATGCCACCACTGGGGCAATGCCAGATCCTTAACCTGCTGCACTACAGCAGGAACTCCTCTTTAGTGGTTTAATGTCTCTCTCTGGCATGTACTCCTTTGGCCTTTATAGTCTTTGTGCCTGTTATTCTTTGTATAATAATTTGTATCCAAGAGGAGAAAGAGTATCTTATTTTATGTTCTTAAAAGTTTTGCTTTGAAGGCTCAAAAGAAAAAGGTGTGAGAAATCAAATCATCTAGGTTATATGCACTTTTGTTTTGTTGGCACCCCAAATAAGGACTCTAAGGTTGTTGTATACTCAGAGAATTTTTAGCAGGAAACCAGGACAAATTTGCATATGAAATGAAAATAATTATTACAGTGACAAAATATGTAGATCAGATTTCATGAAACTGAGTTCTTCAGTCCAAAACAAGTAAGTCTAGGCAAATTGATAAAAACAAAACAAAAACTTAGCTCTTGAATATTGCTGCCATAATCGAAAAGTATTCTTATGTTTTAGGTGAAAATTTTCCACTCCTCTTTTGTAATGTTCTAAAATTAAATGAGGAGTTCCCACTGTGGCACAGTAGGACCCTGGGGTCTCTGCAGCACCAGGATGCAAGTTTGATTCCACCACCAGCACAGTGAATTAAAGATCCTGCGTTGCCACACCTGCAGTCTAGGAGGCAATTGCAGCTTATAGCTGACCCCTGGTCTGGGAAATGCATATTCCTCAGGGTGGCCAAGAAAGAAGAAAAAATTAAATTAAATTGAAAGTAGGATTTTACATATTCCTAAAGGAAAACACCTAAGTTAAATATTAAAGTATTCTTTATTTACTTTCTTACTAATAGATTTTTCAGTATTTTTCTTTGTGATAAGTCTCCCTAAAATATAATCCAAAGTAGTATATAGTGCAAATACTCAGACCAAAGTATAGTAAGGATCTGCAACATGCTGTATATTACAAAAAATAAAAATTTTAGTTTCGTTTAAAGAATCATAATACATTTGTTACTTAAAGCAAGGCTTAATTAATTTTGTTAGCTGTTTGCTTAGGTCTAAATAAATACCTAAGAATTTTAGTTTCACAACTGATAACATTGATTATAATTTTGCATTGTATCTGATGATAATTTAATAGTTTGATTTAGTAAATACAGTTTAGATACCAGTTTTAGGCATATGGCGATCTGGACTGGCTTAGTGGATAATTTGCTCCTTATTGCTAATGATAAGCACTATTTTTTTTTTTGTCTTTTTGCCTTTTCTAGGGCTGCTCTTGTGGCATATGGAGGTTCCCAGGCTAGGGGTCTAATAGAAGCTGTAGCTGCCAGCCTACACCAGAGCCGCAGCAATGCAGGATCCGAGCCGTGTCTGCGACTTACACCATGGCTCATGGCAATGCTGGATCCTTAACCCACTGAGCGAGGCCAGGGATCAAACCCACAACCTCATGGTTCCTAGTCAGATTCGTTAACCACTGAGCCATGACGGGAACTCCGCTAATGATAAGTACTTTCTAAGCACAATTTCATATCTATAAAAATCATGGTCAATACTTGAAGGGTTGTCATATCCTTATAACGAATTATTGTTTCTCTTATAAATTCAGTATCATTTCTTCTTATACTTTCACCAAGTTTGTCTCTGACCTACACATCCTGCGGGAAACTAAAATAAAGACAGAGCCAACTGAATTATAAGAACATAGTTTCAGGAAAGCCAAGGGTGGGAATGCTCCTGGGCTTTAGGAAAGGTGGCAAAAGTGGGAGCAGGCAAACCCAGGGGAGCAACTGGCTCATGTTCTCTTTCTCCTATCTCTGCTTCTCTGTGTATCTTTTGAATCCTTCCTCTCTCTACTAACTGGCTCATCTGCTCCTTTGTTCACATGATAGAATATAGACTTAGTTTACATATTTTCTGGTCCAGTGATGGGGACCTCTGAATCTCACTTTTGGATTCCTGGAAAGGGGACCATGACCTGGATTGGGTTAGATGCCCATCTTGGTCAGGCTTGAGGGGCAAGATTACAGAGTGGCTGAAGGGGACCGACTCTTTGGGTATGTGTGTCATTATGAGCTCAGTACACTCTTCAGAAGGTATCCACTCCATTCCTCTTGGTTTATAGTAAGAGCAATAGCATTACAAGATTATGGTCATATCCCATCTCAGAAAATTATGGAAGGAAGATAAGGGTTGGTTGAAGAGAGGGCTCTTTTATCATAACCATGTGAAGAAAAAACCCTATTGAAGCTATGATATTTTGAAATAATATTCCATTTTCTTTGTAACAGGTTAGTGGTTACTTGGATGATTGTACCTGTGATGTTGAAACCATTGATAGATTTAATAACTACAGACTTTTCCCAAGACTTCAAAAACTTCTGGAAAGTGACTACTTCAGGTATTACAAGGTATTAAAATTTTTTATTTTATTTTTTTGTATGGGAGTACTTATAGGTGGATAAGTACATTTTCTTAGGGATTACTAAGCTTTAAAATTGTGCTTATTATTTAAAATTGATCAAGGCTATATTAGGAAAATGCAGGTCATAAGAGTGAACCATGTGGTTCTGAAACAACAGTAGATACTTTTTTTGGGGGGGTCTTTTGTCCTTTTAGGGCTGTACCCATGGCATATGGAGGTTCCCAGGCTAGGGGTCTAATCAGAGCTGTAGCTGCCAGCCTACGCCACAGCCACAGCAATGGCAGATCCGAGGCACATCTGCAACCTACACCACAGCTCACAGCAACACTGGTTCCTTAACCCACTGATTGAGGCCAGGGATCGAGCCCACAACCTCATGGTTCCTAGTTGGATTCGTTTCTGCTGTACCACGACGGGAACTTCAGTAGATACTTTTAATTTCAATAACAGAGTTTGAATTCTAGAGTAAGAAACTAGTTGATTAAACTGAAGTTGGAACAGAAACTATTGTATTGTTACCAAAGTCATGAGTTGTTCATAACATTCTAAAACATCAGATTTAGTCCAGTTAATTAAAAAAAATTTTTTTGAGAAGCATGACTTTATTCTGACATGTATTATTTTAATAAGTCACTTGTGACATTTTATCATGAAATATATCTACTGAAAGAGTTAAGAAAACCTGATCATTGGAGTCTGTAGTTACATTCAGAGTTCACAGTTGTCTGTTAGCTGTTGCTTTCGTTAAAAGACTGGGAGTCAGGCAGCGATGATTTGCGCTTCTTTGGCTCCCAGTGGCCCTCCGTTCAGGGTCTGTTTAGTAGCAGACTGTGTTTTTGTAACCAAGTCGGCTAATTTACTTAAACCAGCTATGCATTTGTATAATCACTGAAACCTGATAACTGGCAAGTGGAAGGAGTAGAATAATTGCAGCCAGTAACATGAGCAGGTTATAATATCATAATTCAATATCTGTCTGTTGTAATCTTGTGACTCTTATTTTTGTAACTTTTTTCTATTACTCTTTTACAGGTAAACTTGAAAAGGCCATGTCCTTTCTGGAATGATATCAACCAGTGTGGAAGAAGGGACTGTGCTGTCAAGCCTTGTCAGTCGGTAAGAACAGCATGTGCACTTAAGAAACGTCCATGTTTTGTCAAATAATTGCAACTTTTGAAAGGGGCCAATATAATTAAAATAATATTTACATCCTTAGGTTAAATATATTTAAAATAGTATATTAATAGGGAGTGTACCTATGCCCAGATGCGCATTAATCTCTAACCCTCTGTGACTCAGTCTGTGGGAAGAGAAGGGCAAAGAAACCATGAGACTTAGGGACATTTCCACCCCTAGGACCCTAAGTGGTCAAGGACTGATATAAGTAACTGGGCAAGCCCAATGGGAGAAAACCACATCTTTCTGGACCCCATGTTGGTAACCCCCATCTTTAAAGGATAAAAACCCCTATAAGACAATAGAGAGGGGGACTCTTCTTCCCCCTCCCAGCTGTCCTGGGAGCTGTTTGCTTTCCTCTAATAAAGACTTTTTTCCAATAAAATAAAATAAACATATTAAAAACCTAATATACTTAGAAAATTAAGGTGTTAAAAACCAAATATAACCTATTTTGAATTATTCTGTCTTCATAAGTTAAATTTTGTGGTTAACATCTTTTATTAGTAAGATTAATAGTTCTTTTGGCTTGGTATTTGTTTTTCTTCTTATGTCTTACCCAAAGTTATGTTTGTAATATTAAAAAAAAACAAAATTAATTAAAGTATAAATAAAATCTCTCCTCTTTTCATGGATGTATGACTTTTCTTGGATTTTGTTGGGTGGGGATGGTCTGGACAAAACCACTGGCTTTACCTAGGAATTCTCAGAGCATTAAAATTAAATTAAAATTCTCTGAAAGCAGAATTTTACCCTTTTTAATGAAGTGGGTTTTTTTTCTTAAAAGTATGTTTTTAAATTTTATTTATTATTATTATTTTATTTTTTATTTTATTTATTATTATTTATTATTTAATTAAAATTAAATTAAAATTCTCTGAAAGAGAATTTTACCCTTTTTAATGAAGTGGGGTTTTTTTCTTAAAACTATGTTTTTTTTTATTTTATTTTTTTATTATGATAAAATATACATAAGATTTACCATTTTATTTTAACCATTTCTAAGTATACAGTTCATTGGCATTAAATACACTCACATCGTCATGCAACCATCACCACCATCCATCTCCAGAACTCTTTCATCTTCCCAAACTGAAAGCCCATCCTCATTAAACAATAACACCCTATTCCCCTCTCCTTTAGCCCCTGGCAACCATGATTTTACTTTCTTTCTCTATGAATTTGACTCTTCTAGAGACCTCATATAAGGAGAGTCATTATAATATGTGTCCCACTGTGTCTGGCTTATTTCACTTAGTGTAAAGTTTTCAAGGTTTACCCATAATGTGGCATGTATTAGAATTTTATTTCTTTTAAAGGTTGAGTAATATTCCACTGGATATGAAAGCTACATTTTGTTTATGCATTCACCCATTGATTGGCTTTTGGGTTGTTTCCATCTCTTGGCTACTGTGAATAATACTTCTGTGAACATGGGTGTACAAATACATGTTTCCATCCCTACTTTCAACTTTTTTGGGTATCCACTCAAAAATGTAATTGCTGTGTCATTTATTAATTCTACATTCAATTTATGACAACACCATGCTATCATCCGTAGTGACTGCACCATTTTACATTCTCATTAGCACTGTGCAAGAGTTCCAGTTTTCCACATCTTTGCTAACACTTGCTATTTCTGTTTTGGATAATAGCCAATAGGTGTGAAGTAGTAGTATAGTTTTGGGCAGTTTATTTATATACATTTAACTATTGCTACACAGACCTATCTAGCATATGGAGTTAAGGCAACGATAAAGTGTATAAAGTTTTTGGCTATATTAATCCTCGTAGACAGAGATATTTGAAAATTCAAGGATTGACTTATGTAACACCTTGTCTTGCTATGATTAAGCATAAGCATATCATTAAAATGACATCAATGTAAAGGTTTCATTATATTTCATTAGTTCAAGCATGTAATAGGAAAAAGAGTTGGAGAAATTCAAATTAACCAATTATTTTTTTATGTGGCTTTTAAAAAATGCTAAAAATATGGTAGATGCTTATTAAAGGCATTTAATTGCGCTTGTACATTAAATGGGCTATTCTTAACATTAGTCAGAACAAGCAGTTTGGCAGTTATTGCAAATTTGAATCTCATCTTGAAATAGCATTACTTGTGATTATCGTTCATGAAGGCTAGAAGTAGGGGCTGCCACCTTCAGAAGGAGATGGGAGGGGACAGAACGCCTGAGAAGAGCTTAGCATAGAATGATAGTTTATTGATTCCCAGGTTGACAGAGTGACAGATGAGACCCATTTTATTGTAAATTCTAGAGAAAAGAACCAAGTCGAGCATTTAAGAAATGCTATAACTTAGATGCTTATTATTTGACCTGAGCACATAGAAATGCTAAAAAAAAAAAAGTCAGGTGGAAGTCAGCAATTTGTACTGAGAAACTGAGACAGAATCTACTTATTTCACCTTCTGGAGAACTGAAGCCAAGTGATTTTCATGCCAATTCACTTTTTTTTTTTTCCCTTGAACTGGTTTCTTGATGAAGAGAAGGCTTTTTCTTTAAAAGGAAATTAAAAGATTTTAGGTTTATTCACCTAAAGATGTTCTTATATTTTAGTGTAGTTGAGGAATGCCATGATTAGACCCAAGATTTAGAAAGATAACTAGCAGGAGTTCCCATTGTGGGTTAGCAGGTTAAGGACCCGACCTTGCCTCTTTAAGGATGCAGGTTCAATCCCTGGCCTTGCTCAGTGGGTCAAGGATCTGGTGTTGCTGTGAGCTTCGGCCTAGGTTGCAGATGTGGCTTGGATCTGGTGTTAATGTGGTTGAGGCGTAGGCTGCAGCTGCAGCTCCAATTTGACCCCTGGCCCAGGAACTTCCATATGTTGCTGGTGTGGCCATAAAAAAGAAAGAAAAAAAAAAAAAAGAAAGAAGGACGATAACTTCCAATATCATGGATAGCAGGGAGTGGAAGATGAGGAGATGGAGAAGAGACTGTTAAAGGAATAGCAGTTAGCAATTGAATGTAATTTGGTTTAATAATGAATATTTTTTGAAGGCCGACTGTATGCCTGGACCTGGGCATACAAGATGAGCACTTATCTTGAAGAGCTATGGTTTAGTAGGGGAGAGAAGCACGAAGTGATCATTTCAATACAAATGTAATAGGCCAATAATAGACACACTGAAGGCATATACGCTGGGGAGGAGAGGGTAGGGAGGGCAGAGGATAGAGACACCAAGAAATTCCACTCTGAGTGACAAAAGGGAGTGAGCTATTTTCATTCTTCTTAGGACAAGCCTGGTCTCAGTTCTAGTAGTTCCTATATAGGGCAGTCTGTCAGAACCAAAGAGTGATTAAAAAAATCATTTCAGGGAGTTCCCGTCGTGGCGCAGTGGTTAACGAATCCGACTAGGAACCATGAGGTTGCAGGTTCGGTCCCTGCCCTTGCTCAGTGGGTTAACGATCCGGCGTTGCCGTGAGCTGTGGTGTAGGTTGCAGACGCGGCTCGGATCCCGCGTTGCTGTGGCTCTGGCGTAGGCCGGTGGCTACAGCTCTGATTCGACCCCTAGCCTGGGAACCTCCATATGCCACGAGAGCGGCCCAAGAAATAGCAACAACAACAACAACAAAAAAGACAAAAGCCAAAAAAAAAAAAACATTTCAAATACTTCGAAATACTTGCTTCAGCCTAAATAATCAACTTTCCTGTCTAGCATTTATATTGTATGTTACTTATGTCTTGACATCTCACTATTATATTCTTCACTGTGCATCTGACAAAAGGACATAGCATCATAAATTCAGAGCAGTTATCACACCAGTAGCAATTTATATATATGTATAAATTGTTTTTGTCTTTTTAAAGCCACACCAGCAGTATATGGAGGTTCCCAGGCTAGGGGTCCAATCGAAGCTGTAGCTGCTGGCCTACACCACAGCCACAGCAACTCCAGATCTGAGCCATGTCTGCAACCAATACTGCGGCTAACGGCAATGCTGGATCCTTAACCCACTGAGCAAGGCCAGGGGTTGAACCTGAGTCCTCATGGATTCGCTAACCACTGAGCCATGATGAGAGCTCCTATTAATATTTATTTCTTATCCTGATATATGTACAACATTAAACATAGTTAATTCACTACTTAAGATCATCTGGTGATGTTTTGCTAATTAATACCTTTTAGGGCTAAACAAGGAACCAAAATCAATTTTGTTTGTTAACACTGATTTTTTTTTTTGGTCTTTTGTTGTTGTTGTTATTGTTGTTGTTGTTGTTGTTGCTATTTCTTGGGCCGCTCCCACAGCATATGGAGGTTCCCAGGCTAGGGGTTGAATCGGAGCTGTAGCCACCGGCCTATGCCAGAGCCACAGCAACGCGGGATCCGAGCCGCGTCTGCAACCTACACCACAGCTCACGGCAACGCCGGATCGTTAACTGAGCAAGGGCAGGGACCGAACCCGCAACCTCATGGTTCCTAGTGGGATTCGTTAACCACTGCACCACGACGGGAACTCCTGATTTTTTTTTTTTAGTTCATGTATAGACTTGGTTCAGGTTATACTTTGAGACCCAGAGGAGATAGGAAAATAATAAAAATTGAAATTCTCTTCCTCATACTTGGAACTTTAAAATCCATGTCTTTTGATTTGTACCTTTGATTTCAGAGAATATTTGAATGAGGCAGACTGTCTGCCCATAGAGGGTGGAATCTCTCTATCAGTTGAAAGGATGGTTATTTATTCCCTTTAAAATGAGAACAATGTTTTTTTCACCCATTATTAATTGACCAACATAAAAAGAATAACAATATCCAGTGTTAGGCTGGGAATAAGAAATGAGCACTCTGGCAGTTAAGTCTTTAGGGAGATCAATTTGGCAAATATATTCAAACAGTTAAAAATGTACATATCTTTTGATTTAGCAATTCTACTGAGAATTTCACTTTTTACAATAATTGGGTAGATGTTCAAAGATGACCATAAAGTAGTACTCAATAGTGTAAAAAAGTCAGTTCTGTTGAAATCAGTCTATAAATTTGGCATGGTTTACTATATGAAAAAATTAGAAACCATCTAAATAAATATCTGGCCATAGGAAAAGGCTGTACACTGACCTAGTTCAAAGTCTGGAAGGGTACACAGTAAAGTGATTATCTCCATGTGGGTCCTTCCCTTTGGGCAAGTGTCATCTATTTCAGGAATATACTTAGCATTAAGGTAGGACCCAGCAATTTACAGAGTTCTCCCACATACATCATTATCTCTACTCACAGCATCACTTTGAGGACAGACAGATAGGTTGTGGCCAACATAGAACTAAAAACTAGTACTGTTTTCCTCTGAAAAGAACTAGAGCTCCTTAAAAAAATGTTTATTCTAAGACTGGAACAATACCTAAGATGAGCCTGGATTATCTTGTCCTAACAGAAAACAAAACAATGTGCTAAAGATTATTGGGGGCAGGGAATTCCTGTTGTAGCTCAGCTGGTTAAGGACCCAACATCATCTCTGTGAGGATGCAGGTTCGATCCCTGGCCTCACTCAGTGAGTTAAGGATCTGGTGTCGTTGCAGGCTGTGGTGGCCTAGGTCACAGATGTGGCTCAGATCCAGTGTTGCCCTGGCTGTGGCATAGGGCCTGAAGCTGCAGCTCCCATTTGACCCCTGGCCTGGGAACTTTCATATTCTACAGATGCAGCCCCAAAAAGAAAAAATTAAGACAAACAAAAAGATTACTGGGGCAATATCAAAAAGACACGGGTGCAAATATCAAGCCAGGACTTAAGGGTCTCCTAGGGCCAAATGTGGGACATTTTGAGCATTAAAAGGAATAATGGCTAGGTGACTATTTTTACATTTCCATTTGTAATATAATATGTGCAAACAATCCATAGCATAACTTGAATTTTTTGTTTACTTTTATAGAAATAATATAAAAACCACCTAACTATTCTGTTAAAAAATAACTTCAATGATTTTTTCTATGCATTTTTTCATAAATCATAGAATTTAAAATATTTTTTCAGAAGAAAGAATAAATGTCATCTAAAAGCATTTAAATTTTTTTTTCAGGATGAAATTCCCGATGGAATTAAATCTGCAAGCTATAAGGTATGTACGTATACTTATTAATTTGTCTAGTATTTAACCAAAAAGTAAAAAAAAAACTAATTTCCCAGCTACTACGCCACTTCTCTACTCCCCTTTACAGTGATGCCCCTTGAAAGTTATTTGTACTTAGTGGCTCTAATTCTATTTTGTTTTCTTTAACGTTTCAGTTCAGAAAGTATGAAAGATAAATAAAAGTAGAGGGGGAAAAACAAACAAACAAACAAAAAATTGTTGTACCTTTCACCCAGTTTCAGCAGTTACCAATATGTGGTCAATCTTGTTTCATCTGTATTTCCCACTCCATTCTCCCAATTATTTTTAAAGATAGTCTGAGAAACACATTGCCACAGTCAATTGCCACAGTGTGATTTCTCTAGTTGTTTCATAAATGTCTTGATGTCGGAAACAGGATTCAAACATATTCCATGTTCCACCATTGCATTTGGTTGATGTCTCTTATGTCTCTCTCTCTTTTTAAATAATTAAAGTATAGTCAATTTACAATGTTGTATCAGTTTCTGCTCTATAGCAAAGACGCAGTCATTCACATGCGCACGCACACACATGCACACACACTCATTTTCTCACATTATCTTCCATCATGGTCTAGCCAAAGTTATAGTTCCCTGTGCTGTAGAGTAGAACCTCACTGCTTATCCATTCGAAATGTAATACTTTGTATCTGCTAACCCCAAACTCACAGTCTATCTAAATATATTTTAGTTTTAGATTTACAGAAAAATTGTAAAGAAACAGATTTTCTATATATTCCATACCCAGTTTCCTCTATAATTAACATGGTATATTTGCTACAATTAATGCGCCAATACTGATATATTATCACTAAACTAAAGTCCATACTTAATTCACATTTCCTTAGTTTTCTACCCAATGTCCTTTTTCTGTTCCAGGATCCCATCCTGAACACATTACATTTGGTTGTCATGTCTCCTTAGACACCTCTTGACTGTGACAGTTTCTCAGATTTTTCTTGCTTTCTTTTTTTTTTTCCAGAGCTTTTATATTTGAATTTATTCTTCATTTAACTTTTAAAACCCTGCTATAGTTGAATATTAAAACAATACCAAGCAGTGAGCATATTATGATTATAGTCCTTCACTCACTCACTACTGCAACAAATAAAATGCCAGCAGTAAGCGTTATTCACTGGCCCCATTAAGAGGTCTGACACTGAACCCCACCCCGAGGATGATGTTCATCATCTTCATATGCTCCATTGCAAAGGCGTCATCTCTCCTGATTTGGATCTAAGTCCACTAGTTCTACCTGGTCCATTTCATCAGTCTCTTCTGCTTCCTTCCTCTCAGGTAGGACCTTTTCCAGCAAAGAGAGTTTATTAGGGGAGAGAAAACCATTCTCAGGAAAGTTCACCTTAAATTCAGTAATTAGGTGGCCCTTTTCATATGGTCTATGATAAATTGGCATGCCTTCATTTAGCACACACTCGATATCGCCATGCTTGACAGTCTGACCTGAATGAGAAGTGATGACTATGGTTCCGTTGTCAAGAGTAGACACTGGCTTTTGGAAGTCACACAATGCCTCAACCAGCTATATGTCCATACACATAAAAAGGTCTTCTCCTCGTTGACTAAAAACGGCATGGTCCTTCTGATCTAAAACAATGATAATGTCTCCTGGCTCCAGTCCTGGTTCTTGGTCTACCTCATCGTGGAATGTTATCTTCTGGCCATCTTTCATATCTTTGTCAATATGAACTTCTAGGATTTTCTTTTCTCAAACTATCTTCCTCCCATTGCAGCTTTTACATCTGTCTTTAGGACTGATCTACTCCCCATGGCCCTGGCACTCCATGCACACAGACTGAATTTGCTGAACCATTCTAGGTCCTATTTGATGAATTCTTATTTGCTTTCCAGTACCTCGGCCACTGGGACAGCATTCTACTGCTCCTTTCTTACCACCTTGGCCTTCACATTTGCCACAAATCACATTCTTCTGCAGAGCTATTTTCCTTGTTGCACCATTACATAGATCTTCTAAAGTTACTGAGAGTTGATGCACAACATTTTTACCTCTCCTTTCTCTGCATCCTTCCTTCTCCTCAAAAAAACATATCAAAGATATCCATGGGGGAGCCAGAACCACCACCTGCGCCACCTTCTTTAATTGCCTGTTCTCTTTATCATGTGGTTCCCTTTTCTTTACATCAGAGAGCACTTCGTAACCTTGAGAAATCTGTTTAAACTTCTCTCCTTCATTTGGATTCTTATCAGGGTGGTACTTCAAGGCCAGCTTCCTGTGAGCCTTTTTCAGTTCTTCTTGGGTGGCATTGGGTCTGACCCCCAAAACATCATAGTAAGTGGTCTCTTTCACCATTTTCTACAGCCGGTGAACAGGCGGAGGCCAATGTGGGATTTGTTAATGCTGAGCCACAACAGGAACACCAGACCTTATTCCTCTTATAGCTGAAAGTCTGTATCCTTTAATCAACCTCCTCCTGCTTTCCCCACCCCCTTGGCCGATGTGGGGAGTGTGTTTCCGTGCGCAGCTCGGGCAGCCGCCACTCCTTTGCCTCTCACCCAGCGTTCTGGAAAGTTCCACCTAAATTTTCTTTGTTTTTGATAAGGCATTTTGGAAGAGTATGGTCTTGTAGAGTGTCCCTCAACTGGGATTTGTCTGATACGTTTTCATGATTAGACTGGAGTTATGTGTGTTTGGAAGGAATACCACAGAGTTAAAAAAAAGTGCTATTTCATCACATCATATCAGTGGTATATACTTTCAGCATGCCTTATCACGGTTATTGTTAACCTTGATCATGTGGCTGAAGTAGCTTTTGTCAGGTTTCTCCACTGTAGATTTACTCATTGCTGCTCTTTCCATACTGTTTTCTTTGGAAGGAAGTTATGGTGCCAGCCCACATTTTAGGAGTGCTACATCTTGAGGATATAAATTGTTTGGAATTCTTCAGTGTGAGAGATTTGTATCTTCTCCCTCCATTTACTATTCATTCAGCCATTTCTTTATCTTGTGGGTATTTATTTCATATCCTGGATTATAATCCAGTACAACTACATTTTGTTGTTCAAATCAGTATGGTTGTCACCATTTGGAGCTTTTTCACTTGGCTCCTGTGTCCCTTTGACACACCGCTATGACTGTTTCTCCCCCCCCCCCCCCTTTTTGGTACTTCCTTACTTTCTGGTACTGCTTGTAAATTTCCTGCTCTTAAGTCTCTTTTAATTCAGATCTATCCTCCCTCCTTTTTTTTTCTTTCTTTGCCATTTATATATTGAAAGAAATGAATCATTATCCTATAGAATTCCCCACATTTGGTGGATTATATCCTGTCATGTCATTTAACACATCACTCTTAATTTTCCATAAAATGGTAATTAAGTATTAAGGCTTATCAGATTCATAGTCACCCTTTTAAAAATCATTTATTTTCTGCTTTATTGAAGTATAATTGACTAATAAAATTGTAAGATAGTTAAAATGTACATCGTGATGATTTAATACAAGCATACATTTTGAAAGAATTCTGCCCATCAAATTAACTCATCCATCCATTATCTCACATATTTATCTTTCTTTCTGTTTTTTTTGTTTTGTTTTTTGTTTTTTGTTTTTGTTTTTGTTTTTGTTTTTTTTGCTTTTTAGGCGTGCATCTGGGGCATATGGAAGTTACCAGGCAAGGGGTTGAATTGGAGCTGCAGCTGCAGGTCTACGCCACAGCCATAGCCACAGCAATGCCAGATCTGAGCCACAGCTCACAGCAGTGCTGGGTCCTTAACCCACTGAGCAAGGCCAGGGATCGAACTTGCATCCTCATGGATACTAGTTGGATTTGTTAGCGCTGAGCCACAACAGGAACTCCAGACCTTATTCCTCTTATAGCTGAAAGTCTGTATCCTTTAATAACCTCTTCCTGCTTTCCCCACCCCCCTTGGCCATGACTTTTCTACTCTCTGTTTTGATGAGTTTGACCTTTTTTTATTTTTATTTTTTCCTTTTTAAAAGAATTTCTCAATGAATTTTATTTTCATTTATAGTTGTACCATGATCATCACAACCCAATTTTATATCATTTCTATCTCAAACCCCTAGTGCATCCCCCCAACCCCCAACCTGTCTCATTTGGAAAACATACGTTTTTCAAAGTCTATGAGTCAGTATCTGTTCTGCAAAGAAGTTCATTGTATCCTTTTTTTTAGATTCCACATGTAAATGATAGCACATAATGGTGTCTCATTGTCTGACTGATTTTCACTTAGCATGATAATTCCTAGGTCCATCCATGTTGCTGCAAATGCCGTTATTGCTTTCCTTTAATGGCTGAGTAATATTCCACTGTGTATATGTACCACATCTTCATTATCCACTCCTCTGTCAGTGGACATTTAGGTTTTTTCCATGTCTTGGCTATTGTATATAGTGCTGCAGTGAACACTGGAGTACATGTATCTTTTTGAGGGTTTGACTTTTTTAGATTCCACATATAGCATGCAGTATTTGTCTTTCTTTGTCTGGCTTATTTCACTTAGCACAATGGCCTCGAGGCCCATGCATGTTGTAGCAAATGGCAGGATTTCCTTCTTTCTCATGGTGAATAACATTCCACTATATATATATCTCATATCTTTTCCCATTCATCCAGTGACAGACATATCTTGACTATTGTGAATGCTGCAATGAATATAGGAGTGCAGATTCCTCTTTGATATCTTGTATTCATTTCCTTGGGATATATACCCAGAAGTAGGAATTGCTGGGTCATTTGATAATTCCATTTTTAATTTTTTGAGGAACCTTTATACTGTTTTCCATAGTGGCTGCACCAATTTACATTCCCACTAACAGTGCACAATAGTTTCCTTTTTCCATATCCTTGCCAACCTTTATTATCTCGTCTTTTTGATGATAGTTGTTCTAAGAGATGGGAGGTGATATCTTATGGTTTTGATGTGCATTTTTCTAATGACTAGTGAAGTTGAGCACTTTTTCATGTACCTCATTTGTATGTGTTCTTTGTAGAAAGTCTGTTCAGTTCCTCTGCGCAGTTTTTAATTGTTTGATTTTTTTTTGCCATTAAATCGTGTGAATTCCTTACATATTATGGATATTAACCCCTTATCAGATAACTGATTTGCACATTTTTTCCCCCATTCTGTAGGCTGCCCTTTCATTTTGTCAGCGGTTTCCTTTGCTGTACAGAAGCCTTTTAGTCTGATGTAGTCTTATTTGTTTATTTTTGCTTTTGTTTTCAAAAATATCTTTTCTAAGACCGACACCAGGGAGCTTACCCACTATGTTTTTCTTCTAGGGATTTTATGGTTTCAGGTCTTAAGTTTAAGCCTTTAATCCATTTTGAGTTGATTTTTGCATATAGGGTAAGAAAGGGGTTAGTTTCATTCTTTGCATATGGCTGTCCCTGTAGTTAGATATTAAGGCTTCTGGTTGATTTTTTGATATATATTCATTGGAGTTGCTATGAACTATGAATTTAAATTTAACTGTTATATCACATCAGAAGACACAATGTCTGGTTTCCTCTTTTTTTTTTATGATGTTAAGATTGATTATTGGTGTCATTATATGTCCATGATAAGGTTCTCTACTAGCTTTTTACCTGAAAGTTTTATCAGTTTTGATGATTATTACCTAGTTGCATTATTTCATTAGGGGTTTGAAATTTTTGATATTCTAATTTTCTCATTCTTTCTATATTACTATCTATTTTTATTGTATAAAGATCGTATCAACTCTCTGGATGCCTTAAAATATAGTTTATATAAAATTACATAGAATAAATGCTTCATTCTTTTCCTTTGTTTGCTTTTAGAATAATTGTGAATTGATCCCCCAGCATCCTCCAAAGATGCCCAATAAGGTTTTTCTTTTTAAGCATTAACATAAACTTCTAAGTTTTGACTTTTTAATGTATTGGAATCTTTTCTAGTCATTGAGTCATTATTTATTTTAATGCTTGAATTGTTCCATCTTTGGTCTCTAGAAGCTCCTTCAAGTTAGAATTGTTGTCTTTTGAGATTACCCCAGATTTTTTGCTTTCTATTATGAAAAGATGGTATAGGTTTATATTGTCCTTTTTTGGGGGGTCTTTTTGTCCCTTTTTTTAGGGCCATACCCACTGCATATGGAGATTCCCAGGCTAGGGGTCTAATCGGAGCTGTTTGCTGCCAGCCTACACCAGAGCCACAACAATGCCAGATCCGAGCCGTGTCTGCAACCTACACCACAGCTCACGGCAATACCAGATCCTTAACCCACTGAGCAAGGCCAGGGATTGAACTCTCAACCTCATGGTTCCTAGTCGGATTCATTTCCACTGCGCTACGATGGGAACTCTGGTATAGGTTTTTTTTTTTTTAACGTGTATTCTTATTTTATTAAATCTTACTAGTATTCTTTAAGGAACAAACACACAGGCGAGTAGGCTACAATGAAGAAATCTTTCCATAAGAGACTTAAGAAAACATTAAAAGATACTTCCAGATGTTATCTTCAGTGATGCTTCTTATCTTTGTTCTGGGACTCCAGGTAATTAATTTTCAGCCCCTACAGCTACCACAAATGCAGCAAACCCCCATTTGAATCCTTTTAATAATGCACCAACAAAGGAAACATTGTTTGCAAAGCCACCAGAGAATCTCCAAGCTTCATTGCGGCCCCATGGATCCCTTAGTCCTCTTCTCCTGGACAGTTTCTAATGGTGTCCCTTCTATCTTCCACTATTTATAATCTGGAAGTTCCATTTTACTATGACCATGTTCATGTCCACATCCATGGGCCATGTCTATAGGAAAACTGCTTTTTTCAGGTGATTCTTTTATTATGTAGTGCTACTGTGGTTAATACATACGGATCGCATAAACTTTCTGACAGCAATCTGACCTCTCAGGACACTCAACATTCAACCCCCCAGCCGGAGGCCTGGTGTAGGTTTATATTGTACTTTTCTTGTTTCAGTCTTGGAATTAACCACTTTTCTAAGGAACCCTAGCTCTTTTAGTGGGAATGATATTTAGTGATAATAACCTTGGCCATTGGGGTGCTAATTTTTATTTGATTGTCATTGTTTCTAGGCCTTTTTGGTGAACATATTTGATTTGTGGTTACATGGTTTCAAAATACACCCAGAATCTTACAATCTTTTTTTTTTTTGTCTTTTTTGCTGTTTCTTGGGCCGCTCCCATGGTACATGGAGGTTCCTAGGCCAGGGGTCCAATTGGAGCTGTAGCCGCTGGCCTACGCCAGAGCCACAGCAACGTGGGATCCGAGCCGCATCTACAACCTACACCACAGCTCATTGCAATGCCAGATCCTTAACCCACTGAGCAAGGCCAGGAACCAAACCCGCAACCTCATGTTCTTAGTTGGATTCGTTAACCACTGAGCCATGACGGGAACACCTGAATCTTACAATCTTTATTGCTAACTGCCTATTTCAAGCCATTATCACTCTTGTCTAGATTATTGCAGTAAATAATGCCTACTTCTTAAATGGTCTGTGTACTTCTACCCTTGCCTTTCTGTAGTCTGTTCTAAAGATAGTGGGCAGAGTGATTTTTTTAAACAAAAAAATCAGATTGTATTTCTTTTCTGTTTAAAGTGTCTTGTCTCCTTTGGAGTAAAATCCAAAGCCCTTATAGAGTAACAGGAACAAACAAAGTGACCCTATGACAAAGCTTGCTGGAACAGAACCAGTTTATGCCTGTTGTTCTGGCATCCTGCCTGATTTATTCTTTGTCTTGAGTTTTTAATTTTTTAAATAAAATATCAACAGTTGCATTAAAATAAGTTACAATGGATTTGGTTAACCAAATACTTCATATTTCTAGATAACTTCTTCTCTTGTCTCCTTTCTTATATTTGAGATGTGTGTAACACTAAAGAGTTGTGTTATGCTTTAACACAAAGGTGACCAATTATAACTTGTCCTTCTTCTCCAGACCTTTTCTAGAGGTAAAGAAACTAAACCTTGCTTTCAAAGGCAATATAGTGGGTGACTGCTGATATAATGATTATAGTCAGTCACCATTGGCTGGGGACAGCTACGTCTTACAGTCTTGGCATCTGGGGGGAGATGCATTAGACACTGCTGCGCTGCTAATCTTGTGGAATTAGCAGCTGTTTGTACTGTGGCATGTATTATGCGTGTGATATATTTAAGCTGCCAGGCTGCCTTTTGACTGGTCGGTCAGTGAGTAACCTGGGAAATTATAGGTTAGGCTTATGAGAAATTCATATGGGAAACAGAGGATAAGAAATCCTGTATAGAGAGAGTAGTCTTTTATAGTGGCTTTATTCACTCCATAGTGTAAATCAACCACGTATTACCATTTAGTACTTTTTAAATTTTACAGTGAGTCCTTTTGGCTGAAATAACTAAAAAAAGAAAAAGGAAGTGCACGTTTAATGAAAATGAAGTGCTGAATTTCTGTTTCTCACAACAGTTGATGATGATGTATAACTTGCACAAAGGTCATTGTTTACTATCCATAAGGGCCATAGAAATATCACTGATCATATGAAAAATCAGAACACACAGACTGCCAACAGAGCCTGAGCATCTACTTTGTGAGTTAGTGGTTGTTTTAAGAAGACTGTGTCTAGGGAGTTCCCTGATGGTTAAGCAGGTTAAGGATCTGGCATTGTCACTGCTGTGGCATGGGTTTGATCCCTGGCCCTGGAACTTCTGCATGCCACAGGTGTGGCCAAAAAAAAAGAAGACTGTGTCTAAAACAACAACTTAACATGTGTAACTGCAGAGGGTGCATTTATATATCATTCTGGGATATGTAATTTTTCATTTAAACAAGTAACTGTTCTAAATTAAATTTTCCTGATATTTAATTATGAAAAATTTCATACATTCAGCAAAGTTGAAGGAGTTTTCCTGTGAACACTCTTGTACTCATCACCTAAATTCTACCATTAACATTTTCATAAGTTTATTTTACTACATATCCATCCATCTATCCATCCTTCTAGCCAGCCATTAAATCATCTTATTTTTTGGATACATTTCAAAGTAATTTGTGAGCATCAGTACACATTGCTCTAAGTATGTCAGTAACTAGATATATACACATAATTAGAATTAGATCATTAAGTATAGTCTGATATTTGCTTACATGTACTTTTAGTAAAATTAACATACAATGAAGTGCACAGATCTTAAGTGTGCATTTGTTAAATACATACACCTATGTAACTTGGGCTTCTATTTCTATATAGAATATTGCTGTTACCCTAAAAAGTTGTTTTATACTCTGTCCCAGCCAATTCTACTGCTTCCTCAGAGGCAACCGCTGTTCTGTACTTTTTCCATCTTGGATCGAAACTGATTTTGCTCATTTTTGATTCTGCATTTTCTTATTCATACAGAAGGAGTGAAGCTATTAATGTGTTGGTTCCATTGCAGAGCTTTGTGCATGATTAAATTATATTTAAAATATAAATAGCTATTTCAAATAGAAAATCATTTAATTCCAGAAATTGTTTGATTTTTTTCATTCAGTCGATGGACTCAAAGTAAAACTTTTGGAAGTTCATTTTGTTGAAGGAAAACATTTGTCACTACTGTGAATATTAGTAAAATTACTAGGGACTAAGGGTAGTTATTTTGCTTATGTTTAATATTCAGGTAATCATAATCATATAGTTTGAAATTTTTTGTTTTAAATATATATAGATAGATTAAAATACCTGAGTATATGTTATCTTTTGAACAAATTTTGTCTACTTTTTGATAAGTGTTTTTAACTTTTTGAAGTAATTTCTAACTTACAGAAAAGTCGCAAGATTAGAGAAATTTTGTACACTTTTTATAAACATTCTCTGATTTTTAATATTTTGACTCATTTGTTATAGCATGCTTTTTCTTTTCTTTTTCTTTTTTTGTCTTTTTAGGGCCACACCCATGGCATATGGAGGTTCCCAGGCTAGGGGTCTAATTGGAACTGTAGCTGCCAGCCTACACCACAGCCACAGCAATGCCAGATCTGAGCCGCATCTTCAACCTACACCACAGCTCATGGCAACGCCGGATCCTTAACCCACTGAGCAAGGCCAGGGATTGAACCCACAACCTCATGGTTCCTAGTCGGATTCGTTTCCACTGCACCACGACGGGAACTCAATAGCATGCTTTTTCTGTATACATATTCTGTTTTCTGAACCATTTGAGAACAGGTTGAATACATCATATCCCTTTACCCACTAATATTTAATTATGTATTAAAGAATTTTAGTTTTGAAAGTAGTTCTTGAACTATGTTTAGGTCAACTAATATAGTGACACAGATGTAATTCAGCAAATAAGTATTTCAAAAATTATATAAATTTAATTATTTTAATGTTCCCTTTTATCCTCCAAAGTGTCTAGTCTGGACAGTTATTTGCTTGCTTATCCTAATGTTAAGGACATGATAGAACCTGGTACTTGTTGAGTGATTGAATTTAGGGCCTTCTGCTTCCGATGTTGTCTTTCAGCTCTTTGTGGTAGTGACTGGTGTGTTGTGAAATCTCATGATCCACACTCACTTCCCTGGTGCCATGTACACGGCTAGCAGAATATCTGTATGTATATGCATGTACACTCACACACAAACATATATACTGACTTCAATATTGATAAGAAATGTGGTTGTTAAAGAATATATTTTAAGTACCTAAACATATTGGAGTACTTTTATAAAAGACTTGGTAGGCTCCAGGGCATTTTTATTTTTTAAAATTAAATGACGTTTAATTTTCTTGACTGCACCTGTAGCACATGAAAGTTCCTGGCCTAGAGATTGAACCTGAGCCACAGCAGTGACAATGCTGAATCCTTAACTGCTAGGCCACCAGGGAACTCCTCCAGGGCATTTTTAGAATCATGGCCTTTAGAGTAGACATGGATCGTAGACACACACAACCTAGTCCAACAACTTATTACGGAAGAGAAAACTGATGCTCACAATTAGGACATTAGAAAAGTGGGACATTGCCTCATTACTCCTTGCCAAGTGTTCCTCAGCCTCAAAGATTTTCTTAGTGAACATTTTGATGATGAGTTGCTATTAGACTGTAGTCTTTATTTTGTGAATATAATTGTAAATTATGTTCTCCAGTACAACAAAGGACAAAGCCTTTTACTAATTTTATAGTTCAGTAGGAATGTGTGGCTTTTTTTTTTTTTTCCTTCTTCAAGTTTTGAAGCCAAGGGGATGGTGCCAGGTATAAAAGAACCTCAAATTCCTTTGAAATTCTTTCTTAAAGTTTTAAAAATGCAAAAAGTTGAATTCTACTTATTTCCCTTTTGTTTTAGTATTCTGAAGAAGCCAATAATCTAATTGAAGAATGTGAGCAAGCTGAACGACTTGGAGCTGTGGATGAATCGCTGAGGTTTTTTTTTTTTTTTTTTTTTTTCAGTAGTGCTTTATGTATCTTTAATGTGAAGTTAATTTAAGAAAAGGAATAACAGTATTTATTTTCTTTGTCTAAAGTGAGGAAACGCAGAAGGCTGTTCTTCAGTGGACCAAGCATGATGATTCCTCAGACAACTTCTGTGAAGCTGATGGTATAACATTTTTTGTCTTTTTAGGGTCACACACGCGGCATATGGAGGGCCCCAGACTAGGGCTCTAATTGGGGCTGAGGCCACTGGCCTATACCACAGCCACAGCGACACCAGAACAGAGCTGCATCTTTGACCTATACCACAGCTCTGGGTAACACCAGATCCTTAACCCATAGGGTGGGGACAGGGATCGAACCCGCATCCTCATGGTTGCTAGTCAGGTTCGCTAACCACTGAGGCATAATAAGAACTCCAACCTTTGTTTTTAATGCTATGCATATTATTTAAAATTGTGCCTTAGGGAAAAAAAATTTTTTATAATAATGAAAAAAAAATCTCAGTTTCTAACAGTTTGGCAGTTCCTCAGAATCTAAACACAGAATTACCATATGACTTTACAGTTTAGCTCCTAAGCATACCTCAAAAGATTGAAGACGAGGAAACAGATACTTGTACACCCTTGTTCACAGCAGCATTATTTACAATAGCCAAAAGGTAGAAACAACCCCAGTATCCATCAACAGGTGGAACACTTTGTATAAACATGGTGTGATGTATACATACAATGGATAAAAAGAAATGAAGTTCTGATACATGCTATGGTATGGATAAACCTTGAAAACATTAAGCTAAATGAAATAAGATAGACACAAAAGGACAAATACTATATGACCCTACTTATATGAAATGTCTAGAAGAGGCAAGTTGATAGAGACAGAAAGTAGATTTGAGGTTGCCAGGAGTTAAGGGAGAAAATGAGAAAGCTCATTTTCTGGAAAAAATTAACCTCCTGAGTTTTACAGTTCTGTGTACCTTTGTAATATATACATGTATTTTGCATAATTAGCTAAAAGGTAGAGATTGCAAAAACCTGCTTTTGTTATTTTGGCCTTGGATTGTTAAAATATTTTCCTTAATGATAGTGTGCATTGTTTTTGGAAAGGAAAATTATGAACCATAAGTTATGTCTGTAACATCTAAAACTAAGCCAGAGAGTTGACAGAACCTCTAGAACCCATTAGAACAATTTGATTTATGGATGTATTAATCTAGATTTATAGATTCTTCTAGTCTTGCTTTTTTTAGTATCTCCTTTTTGGTAAGTTTTCTTTTTTTTTTGTCTTTTTGCTATTTCTTGGGCCGCTCCCGCGGCATTTGGAGGTTCCCAGGCTAGGGGTCGAATCAGAGCTGTAGCCACTGGCCTACGCCAGGGCCACAGCAACGCGGGATCCGAGCTGCATCTGCAACCTACACCACAGCTCACGGCAACGCCGGATCGTCAACCCACTGAGCAAGGGCAGGGACCGAACCTGCAACCTCATGGTTCCTAGTGGGATTCGTTAACCACTGCGCCACGATGGGAACTCCTTTTTTGGTAAGTTTAATTGTTAGGCTTTTAATTAGCTAAACAAAATCAAACCAAATTGAGTTTTTGTATCCTTCTTTGGTTCTTTTGGAACAGATTAATTATCTTTTAAAAATCAATGAAAAGAATCATACAGATAATTTTATTTATAAGCAAAAGATGAATCCTGCAAACTGTCCTCCACCCCCCCAAAAAAAGAGGAAGAAAAAGGGAAAGTACTTATTTTGAATTTGTGGTTTCATTTTGGAAAAAAAAGTTACATATGCTTTCCTTAGTAAAAACCATGATCATGTTTTGGCAGATAATTATCTATAATCCTTTATTTCTAATTCCCATATCTGAACACTTTGAAAAGTGAACATTTATTTTATTTTTTGCTTTTTAGGGCCATACCTGTGGCATGTGCGGGTTCCCAGGCTAGGGGTCGAATCAGAGCTACAGCTGGCCGCCTATGCCACAGCCACAGCAATGCAAGATCCCAGCTGTGTCTGCGACCCACACCATAGCTCATGGCAACACTGGATTCTTAACCCACTGACAAGGCCAGGGATTGACCCTCAACCTCATGGTTCCTAGTTGGATTCGTTTCCGTTGCGCCACAACAGGAACTCCCTGAGAAGTGAATGTTCTACTTCTTCAGTTTAGGACAGATTCATTCATTGTGAGTATTCACGTGTTTTACTGCATAAATATTTATGTGCTTGATTAAAGATTGCTGCCCTAGTCCCTGCTGGAATAATATTCAACCTATGTTGCTTGTACTGTTTTACTTTTCTAAACTCTGAAAATTTCTGAATTTTAAAACACATTTGGCCCCAGGGGTGTTGGGTAAAGAGCTGTGGACTTAATACCTAGCTTCAGGTCAAAAAAGAAAGGGATAAAATGCTCTCCCATCCTTAACTTTGTCATCTCTTCTGCTGGGATTCTTTGGCTTAAGCATTGCTGTGTGAGATAAAATTCAGCTTATATAATGGTAATACTTCTGTTATCAAAGTATCTTTTTAAGGCTACATGCTTATGTTTGAAAAGCAAGGACTGAGACTCAGTAATTCACTTCTTATGTGGTAGAGTTAAGCTATCTTGGGTGAATAACTTGTCCATTTATATTTGTTTCTTCTGCTAAAGGAGGGTGAATATTTTTTAAAAAGGATAATTTTATAAGGAATAAATAATAGATGTATATGGTAGGTAAAAGATAGAAGATATTTTCCAAATCCTAATTAGAAATTTGAGCAAAATATGGTTGTAGTAACACTTTTTAAAAAATAAAGTTGGGGAAAGATAAAGTATTTGTCATAAGTAAAATTATGAGTCAACTAATGTTAATCTCTAACTAGGCAAGATACTAAATTTTTAATCATTTCTTGGTGGTTGGTTTCCTGTCTTTAATAGATTTTGGAGTTCCCATCACGGTGCAGTGGTTAGCAAATCAGACTAGGAACCATGAGGTTGTGGGTTCGATCCCTGCCCTTGCTCAGTGTGTTGGGGATCTGGCATTGCCATGGGCTGTGGTGTAGGTTGCAGACGTGACTCGGATCCCAAGTTGCTGTGGCTGTGGTGTAGGCCAGTGGCTCCAGCTCTGATTGGATCCCTACCCTGGGAACCTCCATATGCTGAGGGAGTGGCCCTAGAAAAGGCAAAAAGACAAAAAAAAAGTAATAGATATTGAGCATTATTTATATATTTTAAAAGTCAGAGTTACTTTTTATGAATTTATTATAATTTGCTGTACTGAGGCAATACCTATAGTGTTAATTGAGATGAACGGAGAGATCTGTTCTTGAACTAGATGATACCATGCAGATTTGCTTTTTAAGACTTTATTTTTACTTCTTCTAGTTATTTTAATTGCTTCTTCTGCATTGGACTCTCAGTTATTTCTAGGTGCTGTCACTGAGCTGTTTCTGGAAGCAAAATTTCCCCTAATTTATGACTCTAATGAACTGTGAATTGAGATAAAAATAACTAAGCCTAGTTTTATCTTTCTGAACAAGTAGGTACTCTACAGAGCTTGATGGATGCTCTTAGAAGCAACTTTCTGCTCAGATTTTGTCATCTACCTTAGTTGCTTTGAGATCATTTTCACCCACTTCTCATTCTTTGTTGGTTCATACTGTTAAAGCTTTACAGATGAATAAAGTATTCCATGTTAGTAACTAGTTCCCCAAAGCTACTGGAGGGCTAGGGGTCATATTTTTATTTTGAAGTTGTAATAAGTTTTACAAATTTATAGGTCGTATGAGAAACCAATATCCCACCAATTTGGGTATGTTTTTCGTATATATCTGTAATTAATTTTTCTATAATGCTTATCTTTTCATTGTATTAAATAGCCTTTGTACTTAGTAGTTTTGTTGATTATAAAATGATCTACTGAGATACATCATAATACCAATACTACTAGTTAATATTTATTATACTCACATTGTTCTATGCACTCTCCACATATAAACTCTTTAAGTCTCACAGTAACACTATGAGTATTATCCCCATTTTATAAATGAGGGCACCAAGGCATAAAAAATTCATATAACTTGCCCAGTGTTCTGAAGTGAATAAGCAGTAGAGCCTGGATTCTAACCCAGGTACTCTGACTCCAGAGCCCATGCTCTGCTCTCCCAAGACATTTAGGTTGCTTCTGGTTTTCCCTTTTTATAAATAATGCTGATACAAATATCATCCTGCTTACAACTTTTTGCATATTTTGGGACATCTCTGTAGTAGATCCAGATGGAGGAAGAAGGAGGTAAGAAGGAGGTATTTGGTAACAAACTGAATGGTTCTAATATATCTTCATTGACCTTAGTTACTGATGAACTGCTTGTGGTTAATGTGATGGGAAATATATGGTATATTCTTTGCTGAGATAGCCTTATATGAATTGAATTACCACTTTCCTTCACTTCTAAAAATTCACATATTCCTTTTTTTTTTTTGTCTTTTTGCCATTTCTCGGGCCGCTCTCGCGGCATATGGAGGTTCCAAGGCTAGGGGTCGAATCGGAGCTGTAGCCACCGGCCTACGCCAGAGCCACAGCAACACGGGATCTGAGCCGCATCTGCAACCTACACCACAGCTCACGGCAACGCCGGATTGTTAACCCACTGAGCAAGGGCAGGGACCGAACCCGCAATCTCATGGTTCCTAGTGGGATTTGTTAACCACTGCGCCACAACGGGAACTCCCCCCCCCTTTTTTTTTTTTTTTTTAACTGTTTCTAAAGGCAGGGTGCTTTTTGCTACCCAGTGTATAATTTAATGTGGCTGTGTTTATTCTTACTTTGTATCTTTTTCCAGAAAAGTTATTTTTAAATCTCAGATGCATTGTTACATTTGTGGTGCCTTAGAATCAACAGAATATAGTCTGTCATGCTAGCTTTTTAAGGTGACTGAGGAAAAGAAAGATTGAATAAAACATTTTGTTTTACAGACATACAGTCTCCTGATGCGGAATATGTAGATTTGCTCCTTAATCCTGAGCGCTACACGGGTTACAAGGGACCAGATGCTTGGAAAATATGGAATGTCATCTATGAAGAAAACTGTTTTAAGTATGTGTCATCTTCATTTAGAAATTCCCAAAAGACATGCTCATTTCTCTTTATGAACAGTTAAGCAAAATCATGATGATTTACTTCATTAAAGGATGTATTTGGACATAGAAATGTACTTATTCATTAATCCAGTCCCCCTGGGGGGAAACATGTGGACACAAGTTTCAACAAATACTTCTTTCTTCTTTAAAAGACTTAAAAGCACTCGAATTTTATGGAAGTATTGTAGGCCTTTCACAAATGTTCCTTAAGTGGATTATAGAACCTCATTTTATAGATGAGAACCTAGAACCAGAGAGGTTTACTTCATTTCCCAGATCTTGTAGTTAGTGGGAGGGAATAGATTAGGATATATAACTCCTAATTCTCTTTTTTGGTGTTCTGTACTCCTCTTTGTGTGGCTGTAGTTTATTTTACCGGCTTTTGAGTCCAAATTAAAATAATTTCAGAGAATAATTATAATCGGTAACACTTGAGCAGTCACTATGTGCCAAGAATTGTGCTAAGCATGTTACTTACATTTTTCTCCTTTAGTCCTTGCAGTAACCCTGTATTGTAGTCATCACTGTTTATACATGGAGAAACTGAGACTTGGAGAAGTTAAGTCATTTGTCTAGTGTCTAAGATCTAGTAAGTGGAAGAGCCCACTTTGTACTCATACCCAGTACAATGGAAGCTGTCAGTTTGATCAATGGGAGACCAAGACATGCTTCACGTTTTTCTACTTATAAGCCTCCAGGCTGCAAACGATGTACTTACTGGTTTTTGGAAGGAATGTGTGTGTCTGTGCACACAAGTGTTGTGCTATCTCAGAGATGGGGATAATGCTGGGAAAATCTTTGGAATTCCCAAATATGGTGAAAATACATTTTACTCTTTATGTCAAATACAAGCATAAGAGCTTAGCAATTATGCTTATACCAGTAAAATGTCAAACAATTTTTTTTTTGCTATGCCTGTAGCATGCAGAAGTTCCTGGGCCAGGGACTAAAACCTGTTGCCACAGTAGCGACCCAAGCTGCTGCAGTGACAATGCAGGATCTTTAACCTACTATGTTACAAAAGAACTCAAGACTATTTCTTTTTTTGACCTGCAGAATTTATCCAGTTTGGGAAGTGGAGAGTTTTCATTATTTACTCTTTTCTGCCATGTGTTTCATTTAAATTCTCTTGACTATTATTAGGAATGTTTGGTTATTAGGAATGTTTGGTTTAGGAAAGTAAGACTTTATTGACTTACTTTAAAGGTTTTTTTTCCTTTAATTAAAAAAAAATGTGAACTAAAATAGAATTCAAAAAGGCAATTGTTAGATTTTGTGTTAGTTTTATAGTTGTTTCCTAGCTAGTTATATCATCATCTCCATAATATATAAACAATGTATGAGGCACTGAATTGAGTATGTTAAAATATAGCTTGCATGTTCTGTTCTCCAAATGTCTCAAGTTGTGCAAATTTGTAAAATTTATGTAAAGTACATTGAAACAATCCCTACACTTTACTGATGATACTAAATAATTATAACATGATAGATAACATACTTATATTTTACACTTTAATTCTTTTGTTTCTAGGCCACAGACAATTAAAAGGCCTTTAAATCCTTTGGCTTCTGGTCAAGGTGAGTTATTTATTTGCACTGTTATTTATAAACCAGTGAACTTTGGTTATAAGGAAGTAGAAGGCAAGATAAGGGTTGGCAAGAGCATCTGAGATCACATATTCCTTTTTTCACAGAAGTTATGCCTCATTCTTACAGAGAAATTGGTGTCAAAAGTATTTATGCTACAGTAAGAAATATTTTGTAATGAAGTTCATGGTATTAGACTATCATAGGATGAAAATTAAGTTATATATTTATCCTTTTATAAATTTTTACAGACTGTGTGTTTAGTTTTTCTACTATTTTTACTCATCTTTTACTTAAATGAATATTCAAAAACTTCTGCTTCATATCTTTCCTAAAATTTGAAATTATTGTATCTGTTGGGAGTCTGATTGCAAATTCACGGGACTTCATATCTCATTAGCATTTTCCATTTTCTGCTTACACTCAGGATCTGTTTAAATGCAGTCTTTTCCCCAAATGCTGTTTTTTCCCCAAAATTTCCCCAGTCCCCCTAACTGGCAGTAATCTCTCCTCATAAAGCAATCTCTTGTTTTGTTCCTCTTACAGCCCTTTGTGCTCTCTAGCATTACTCTATTATTATGTATATACCTATTGATCTACCCTAGTACTTTGGACATATAGGCAGCATTTTATTGGTTTCATCTTATAATATGGAGCCTGGAACATGATAGATGGAATAGTTTGTTAGATAAATGATCAGTGAAACTCATCCTCCTTATTTAATGGTCTTGTCTACAGTAGTGAAAATACATGATTATCCACCATTGACTTACATGTGCTAGGCATGGTATAGGTACAGAGGGGACGTAAAATTGAAACTCAGATACCCTGCCCAGTCCGTAACAGGCAGAACAGTTTGTTGAATGAATCATTTCAGGTGTATGATTTCAGGCTTTTTCCTTAGGAAATGTATATCCCTGTTCTCTGAATGTGTGCTCACAGATGAACTCTTTGGTAAACTTTTAGCAAGTGTGGAAGGTTTTCATTTTTAAAATTTATTTGAAAAGCTGCTGATCTCATAAACAATAAATTTATAAACATAAATTTCCTCCTGGAAAGCAATGAGATTGCATCAGTCCCTAAATGGTGACTGACTAGTCATTCTTAGATTAGTAATGAAAGAGCATCTGTAAAGAAAGTTTTTGGATTTATATGGAGTCACATGTGGAAACTACTGCTTTAATATCAGATGAAATGCAAATTCCTAGGCAAGAGGTGATCTTCACTATGAACTCATATTACAATCTATATTAATTAACCAGCTTCACTTATTTTAAGGATAAATGGGAACAGTTTCAATCTTTATCATTAGGGAACTGGTTAATGAGTTATGGTACATTCATTTAATAGAATACAACCATTCTAAATGTTGCTGAAATTTTGTATCCTTTTATATCAGTAGTGGTCAATAGCACATTTAGGAGAAGAAGCAAGTTTCAGATAGTATGTATTATATATTTTTGTAAAAACATAATTAACATAATATCTAAATATCATATATACATGAAAAAAAGACTCTTACCATAATGTAAATGGTATTTATCTTTGGGAAGGAGCTCCCAATGTGATGCGCAGTGGGTTAATGATCCAGCTTATCTTTGTGGAGGGCAAGGGTTTGATCCCTAGCCCAGTACAGTAGGTTAAGGATTCATTATAGCTGCAGCTATGGCATAGGTCTTACACAGATGCTGCTCAGTTTCATCCCCTGGCCTGGGAACTTCCATATGCCATGAGTGCAGCCGAAAAAGGAAAAAAGTAAAAAATAATATAAAATAGGAGTTCTCGTCGTGGCTCAGTGGTTAACGAATCTGACTAGGAACCATGAGGTTGTGGGTTCAATCCCTGGTGTTGCTCAGTGGGTTGAGGATCCGGCATTGCCGTGAGATGTGGTGTAGGTCGCAGATGCGGCTCGGATCCCATGTTGCTGTGGCTCTGGTTTAGGCTGGCAGCTACAGCTCTGATTAGACCCCTAGCCCGGGAACTTCCATATGCCTCTGGAGCGGCCCTAGAAAAGGCAAAAAGACAAAAAAAATTTAAAAAATATATAAAATAATATTTTGGGCAGGGGGTTATGGATAATATACTTTTTTCTTTTTTTCTTTTGGCCACACCTGTGGCATTCGGAAGTTTCTGGGCCAGGGATGGAATCTGAGCTGTAGCTGTGACCTACACTACAGCTGCAGCAACACTGGATCCCCAACCACTGTGCCAGGTTATGGATTGAACCATGCCACCAGGTCCCTAACCCACTGTGCTACAGTGGGAACTCCCAAATGATGGTTTTTATTTTGTCTTTGTCCTCTTTTTTTAAACATATATTTGCAGTGAGCATATGTTACTTTAATAGTTAATGATGACATTAAATAAAAGTGGTAAAATGAAGACAGTTTTTTCAGCAGTTAATGAGCGGCTTCATACAAATTGCTGAATTGTGCATAATTTGAATCTTACAAATAATCTTTTAAAATATTCCTGAATAAGGTGAAATTTTTAAATGTCAGTCTGGGGGTTTCAAAGTAGTAACACAAATCTTTGGCAGAAACTGTTACAGCTTTAGGCTAAATAAATAAGGAAACAGGCTCTGACAGCCAAATAACTATGAGTCCTTAAGATATTCAAGAGTACTCAGATGATAGATTAGATTTTTCTTTCTTGTCAGATCATATTAAATCTTGTACAAGCTGAAGCTGCTCTTTATCCAGGCTCTTGGAGATGATGCCATTTTGTCAAATCAAGCGTAATTCCTTTACCACCAGAGAGAGTTGCACTCATGAGCATCTCACTCTCAAGGGTTTATTTATGTGGATAAATTGATGGACTAAAAACAACCTCTATTAAAAGTCTTATTTTTATGGAAGTGTAGCATTTTAAAAGGGGCATTGGAAAGAGTTTGTAATAATAAACATTTTGTTTTATTTTTCAGGGAAAGTGAAGGTAAGTATAATTTCTTCATCATACATTACATATAGGAATTTGCTTCTACATCCGGATGTTGAGCAAACTTGTGTTTTCTTTTCACACATGAGACTAAGAAGTAGTGGTTTTTTTTTTTGTCTTTTTGTTGTTGTTGTTGTTATTATTGTTGTGTTGTTGTTGTTGCTATTTCTTGGGCCGCTCCCACGGCATATGGAGGTTCCCAGGCTAGGGGTTGAATCGGAGCTGTAGCCAGAGCCACAGCAACGCGGGATCCGAGCCGCGTCTGCAGCCTACACCACAGCTCACGGCAACGCCGGATCGGATCATTAACCCACTGAGCAAGGGCAGGGACCGAACCCGCAACCTCATGGTTCCTAGTCGGATTCGTTAACCACTGCGCCACGACGGGAACTCCGGTTTTTTTTTTTTTTAAATCAAAAACTCTGAAGGTGACAGCATAAGTTCAGGGGAAAAGGACTCTTTGTGCCTGCCTCAGCCTCTGATAATTCACCTGTATCTTTCACCCACTGCATGTAAAAACAAGGCATTTCCCCTGCCTCTGACAGGGAAGGCTTCTCCTTTACTGGCTGGGCTCTAGGATCTGCTGAGTCTCATATGCAAAGGTTCTAGGCATAATCAGAGTGTTGATCACCTGGCTTGTGGTGACTCCTGGTTGTGGGTATCATTGCCAGCTCTTTCAGTTAATTGTAATACTAAAAAAAAAAAAAAAATTTCAGATTTACAAAAAAAAAAAGTCTATTCATATTATTTGCCCATTTTTAATGGGCACTTTAGTATTTTTATTTGCTTCATACGCTTTTTATACATTTAGGATATTATCCCTTTGTTGTACTTGCAATGTACATCTTGCCCCGTTTGTTGTTTGCATTTTGCTCTTGTTTGTAAAGTTTTCTGACACAAAGATGTTTTTAAGTTTTATGTAGTTTATAAATATATAAATTTATTGCTTATTCCCTTTGTCATTCTTTCCATTATTTTTATACTTGTTTGGTTTATTATTAATGTTATTATAAACAACTTTGGTAAAAAGAACTGTATAGTATACTGGTTGCCATCTCTAGTAAATGTATACATGTTATAATTATTATTTCTTATGCTTTTTAATATATTATTTCAAATAAACATTTTTATTGATTGTTATATTTCACATTCTTGTCATTTTAATAGTTTTAAATTACTCTACTTTAACTACTATATAGCATAGTATTCTATCATGTTAGGCATTGTACATTTTGATTATTTCAGGTCTCTAAAATTATATATAACATAATCATCTTTCTACAAAATACCCTCCATCCTCATTTTGAGTTCTTTAGAGCATAATTCTAAAAGCAAAATTATCAGGTCTAAGTATATGAACAATGATCTTACTAGGTTATAGTATATAAGTGCTATTTGTTTTTTGTAACATTTCCTTGAATTGCTTTTTTGAAATACTGAATGGGATGTAATACTGTGAGCTGCAACACATAATATACCTCTAATACTATTTAATAATTTTTATTTAACTGCTCTAATTTTTAAAAAGTATGTAATAAGTTCTTAATCTTTATAGCATGAATCGTTAATAAGGCTAAGTATTTTTCCATGTATTGATTTACTATTTAAATTCTGTGTTTTGACCTCTCATAAAACACCTTACCCAGAAAGTTATGAGGCTGGGGCCACCTAAGGCAATACTAAAGCCTTCTAAAGACTGAGCAGCAGAGTGGAATTTAGGTGAATCCATACTAAGAACCTCTCTCTTTCCTTTGGAGAAACTGAAAACAAAATTTGGACCTTTCAATTACTGTTAGGCACAAATTTGCCAGAATATTTTAAAACTTTGGAAGAACATTTTGGTATTTTTACAATCTTGTAACTTGTTTTTCTTTGCATTTCAGAGAATACCTTTTACAGTTGGCTAGAAGGTAATTGGAAACTTTTAAATACACTTGTATAACTTTTTTTCCATGTTTAAAGACATAATTAACTTTATATTTTACAAGTTTCACCTATGAAATTTCTGTTCCAAATTACTTTTTGCAGGTCTCTGTGTAGAAAAGAGAGCATTCTATAGACTTATATCTGGCCTCCATGCAAGCATTAATGTGCATTTGAGTGCACGGTATCTTCTACAAGGTATGTGACGTTCACTTTTATCTGCTTCACAACACTTACTTTCAGATATTCTTAAAGTTTCTGTGGTGTTTACCTGGGTGGGAAAAGATTGACCCTATTGAATATTGGGCAATAAAAACTTACTTTTAAGTAGTAGCAGTCGGGAATGTGGGAACTGTGGACATTGTCAGGAAAAGTTCAGCATGATCTTAGCTCCCTTCACCTTTTTGTAAGAAGCTGCTCAAAAATCACACATCACTTTGGAAATGTTTTGTTTTATCGTGGGTATAGAATAGCTCCGACCAGAACAGTTTGTTTTCTGTTAGATATTACTTTTTATCAGGAGCCTTATATTTGTGTACCAGGTTCAGATCTGGAGTTACTGGGTAAAAGTATTTTTATGCGGCTCTTTATGCTTCAAGAATGCTGTTGAAAAATGGGACCGTGTTGGATTTTCATCAGTAATGTTTTCTTCTAGAATGACTCATTGGTCATTTCAGATAGTCATTTTTCAATTTTGTATTTTGGTTTTATGAGTATGTTTATATTTAGAAATTTGATTTGATTAGTCTTGGTTTCTTAGTACATATTGGGCTTATTTTCCTTTTCAGGATGGGTTCTAGAAGATAAAGTATTAATATAGAACTATTAAAGGCTAAGTTATGAAAATTGGTTTTCATGGCTGTATTGATTATATGTTTTAAAATATAAAATGAAATTAACTTCTGCAGGCATAAATACCCTAATACAAATAAAATGAAACTTACTTAATTATAAATTTCGTTTTGAAAATTTCATTCTTCTTTCTTCTCAGATACCTGGTTGGAAAAAAAATGGGGACACAACATTACAGAATTTCAGCAGCGATTTGATGGAATTTTGACTGAAGGAGAAGGTCCAAGAAGGCTTAAGAACTTGTATTTTCTCTATTTAATAGAATTAAGGGCTTTATCTAAAGTGGTACCATTCTTCGAGCGCCCAGATTTTCAGCTCTTCACTGGAAATAAAGTTCAGGATGCAGAGAACAAAATGTTACTTCTGGAAATACTTCATGAAATCAAGTAAATTATACATTACAACCTATACAACTTATACATTAATAGAAGTGTGACAAGTGATATCCAAAATTAAATTCTTAAGTATTCAAATTAGAGAAGGAAAACTACCTAAAAAATAATTAGAAGCTAATTTTGCTCATGGGTCTTTTAGAATTGAGTTTTTGTTTTGCTTTTGTTTTGACCTATGCACTAAGAGGCACATATTTTTTAGTTCTAAGAGCCATGCATTTTTTTTCATATTTAGTTGAACAGGTTGGGTTTGGTGCCAAACTTCTACTATATTATATAGTTAGCTTTTATATTTGAGAATAAGAATTTGTTTTGGGGCAGCAGAATTTTGACTCTACTATATATTTTATGCTTTTTTAATTATATTTTTCACCATTCACTAGCAAAATGTTGTATCAGCAGGACTTTTAATATATTATAATACATGAAAATGAATATTGTTTTATGCAG